>NW_024090985.1:0-44210 GCF_014356525.2 Nilaparvata lugens | reverse complement strand
AGACGAGACGAGACGAGACGACGAGACGAGACGAGACGAGACGAACGAGACGAGACGAGACGAGCGAGACGAGACGAGACGAGACAGACGAGACGAGACGAGACAGACGAGACGAGACGAGACGAGACGAGACGAGACGAGACAGACTAGACGAGACGAGACGAGACGAGACGAGACGAGACGAGACGAGACGAGACGAGACAGACGAGACGAGACGAACGAGACTAGACGAGACGAGACGAGACGAGACGAGACGAGACGAGACGAGACTAGACGAGACGAGACGAGAGACGAGACGAGACGAGACGAGACGAGACGAGACAGACGATACGAGACGAGACGAGACGAGACGAGACGACGAGACGAGACGAGACGAGACAAGACGAGACGAGACGAGACGAGACGAGACGAGACAGACGAGACGAGACGAGACGAGACTAGACAGACGAGACGAGACGAGACGAGACGAGACGAGACGAGACGAGACGAGACGAGACGAGACGAGACGAGACGAGACGAGACGAGAAAAGACGAGACGAGACGAGACGAGACGAGACGAGAAAAGACGAGAAAAGACGAGAAAAGACGAGAAAAAACAAGACGAGACGAGACGAGACGAGACAGGACGTAGCATGACAGGGCAGGGCAGGACAGGGCAGGACAGGACAGGACAGGATACATTAGATGGTAACAGATAAGATGAAGATGGTAACTGATGATATTACAATCTAAATTCTAGAACTAGATTAAAATTGAGTAGAAAATTGACTAGATTAGCAATGGTATTGCTTCCTTGTTCATTATTGAACGAAGCGTATAGCGCTATCTCTTTCTCGCTTCACTCTATTGCCAGATCGTCTTTTAACAATGTAGAATTAATTATCAATTGACAAAATATTCCATACTAATCCTGAAAATTCTTTATTTAAAATATGATTACTTGCTTAATGAAATATAATTATTATTTAACGAAAATCCTAAATGAATGCTATAATCACCTCGAAGACTTCTGCTACAGCAGACATTGACAGACAGTGATTTACAGCTGGATGGAAATTCGATGAGAACAACTATCCGAAAATTGGTTGCCAGCCCGGGAATCAAGCCCGGTTCCTCCAAATTGCCAATCAGGAATGCTCACCCTTACATCAAACTGACAATCTCTGGATAGCAGCGCTCATTTTTTATGAAGCCATTTATTTAGCCATTATTACAGCATTTATTCAGGATTTTCGTTGAATAATAATTATTTATTAATCAGCATTTGAATAAATGCATTCTCTATTCAATTCCAAAATATAATTGATTACTTTAACCTATAAATACAGTTAATATTACATCAATAAGAAGGTATCAGCTACTGTCTATAGAAGGCATTGACAAGACAGAGTTTCGGCAACGTTGTTCTCCTATCTTTCCTCACTGCCATTGCAATTATAACGTGGTCATCAGTATAGTACTGTTTCGAGTGGCTAACCCCTTGTTTTCTGCAATGTAGGCAACCCGCTCAACCGTGACCGGTATCTAATAGTACAGACAAAATAAGTAATAAGTCCTAAGTCCTTAAATTACTTAAATAATTACTAAGTCCTCTCTGCCAATAGTCAAACCCCAATCAAAAACGTTGAATACTGAGCATACTCCATCAAATCCATTGTCAATGAGTTCTAGCATAGCCACCTTTAATACAAGGCCCTGGCCTACGATATTGCAACGTCGCAGTGTAGGCCTGGAATCTAATACATGCTTGGTGAGAAAGATCAGCTGGTACTTTAAAAACCTTTTCCACCAATCATGTATTAGACTCCAGGCCTACACTGTGATGTTGCAATATCGTAGGCCGGGGCCTTATATGAGGTGGCTATGGTTCTAGACGTATATGAAATAATGGATAAAATGGAAATATATGACAATATTCGGATAATGTCGACGATAAATTCAGAAATGTATATTCTCTTGTGATGTATGAATTGTAATTCGAGTATTGCGGTGGTACTAATGAAGTTGATGATGGCAACGCGGAATGGGATAATGATATTAGAGCACAGCAATACCTGAAACCGCCTAATTTAGCTGGAAGCACTTAGCAGCTCTGAGTCTACATCGCAATTCAACCAGCTTTGCCTTCCACTAATAATGAGTTATGAAATTATGACTTATGAATTCGGGCTGTAATATCTTGTGATTTATCCTGCTGATGACGCTATACTATTTTTTCGCCCCACTTGGATGTAATGAGCTGGTTTTCGTGCGTCATATGGAGGCCGAAAATGATTGTTTTCTGACCAGGCCGCTGAAAGTTTTACGGCCCTAGGGCTGTAAAATAACCTTGAAGTCAGCTGATTCTGATTTGATGTGAACGTGTTTACATAATAGTTTATGAAACGGAATCAGTTTATGCTTCTAGAATTGAATAAGTATTCTACAATAAGATACTATCATTTTATTTTGTTTAAAAAATACAGATAAGATATATAAATTAAAAACTAGATAAGAGAAGAGAAGACAAGAAAGACAAGACAAGACAGACAAGACAAGACAGACAAGACAAGACAGACGAGACGAGACGAGACGAGACGAGACGAGACGAGACGAGACGAGACGAGACGAGACGAGACGAGACGAGACGAGACGAGACGAGACGAGACGAGACGAGACGAGACGAGACGAGACGAGACGAGAAAAGACGAGAAAAGACGAGAAAAGACGAGAAAAGACGAGACGAGACGAGACGAGACGAGACAGGACGTAGCATGACAGGGCAGGGCAGGACAGGGCAGGACAGGACAGGACAGGATACATTAGATGGTAACAGATAAGATGAAGATGGTAACTGATGATATTACAATCTAAATTCTAGAACTAGATTAAAATTGAGTAGAAAATTGACTAGATTAGCAATGGTATTGCTTCCTTGTTCATTATTGAACGAAGCGTATAGCGCTATCTCTTTCTCGCTTCACTCTATTGCCAGATCGTCTTTTAACAATGTAGAATTAATTATCAATTGACAAAATATTCCATACTAATCCTGAAAATTCTTTATTTAAAATATGATTACTTGCTTAATGAAATATAATTATTATTTAACGAAAATCCTAAATGAATGCTATAATCACCTCGAAGACTTCTGCTACAGCAGACATTGACAGACAGTGATTTACAGCTGGATGGAAATTCGATGAGAACAACTATCCGAAAATTGGTTGCCAGCCCGGGAATCAAGCCCGGTTCCTCCAAATTGCCAATCAGGAATGCTCACCCTTACATCAAACTGACAATCTCTGGATAGCAGCGCTCATTTTTTATGAAGCCATTTATTTAGCCATTATTACAGCATTTATTCAGGATTTTCGTTGAATAATAATTATTTATTAATCAGCATTTGAATAAATGCATTCTCTATTCAATTCCAAAATATAATTGATTACTTTAACCTATAAATACAGTTAATATTACATCAATAAGAAGGTATCAGCTACTGTCTATAGAAGGCATTGACAAGACAGAGTTTCGGCAACGTTGTTCTCCTATCTTTCCTCACTGCCATTGCAATTATAACGTGGTCATCAGTATAGTACTGTTTCGAGTGGCTAACCCCTTGTTTTCTGCAATGTAGGCAACCCGCTCAACCGTGACCGGTATCTAATAGTACAGACAAAATAAGTAATAAGTCCTAAGTCCTTAAATTACTTAAATAATTACTAAGTCCTCTCTGCCAATAGTCAAACCCCAATCAAAAACGTTGAATACTGAGCATACTCCATCAAATCCATTGTCAATGAGTTCTAGCATAGCCACCTTTAATACAAGGCCCTGGCCTACGATATTGCAACGTCGCAGTGTAGGCCTGGAATCTAATACATGCTTGGTGAGAAAGATCAGCTGGTACTTTAAAAACCTTTTCCACCAATCATGTATTAGACTCCAGGCCTACACTGTGATGTTGCAATATCGTAGGCCGGGGCCTTATATGAGGTGGCTATGGTTCTAGACGTATATGAAATAATGGATAAAATGGAAATATATGACAATATTCGGATAATGTCGACGATAAATTCAGAAATGTATATTCTCTTGTGATGTATGAATTGTAATTCGAGTATTGCGGTGGTACTAATGAAGTTGATGATGGCAACGCGGAATGGGATAATGATATTAGAGCACAGCAATACCTGAAACCGCCTAATTTAGCTGGAAGCACTTAGCAGCTCTGAGTCTACATCGCAATTCAACCAGCTTTGCCTTCCACTAATAATGAGTTATGAAATTATGACTTATGAATTCGGGCTGTAATATCTTGTGATTTATCCTGCTGATGACGCTATACTATTTTTTTCGCCCCACTTGGATGTAATGAGCTGGTTTTCGTGCGTCATATGGAGGCCGAAAATGATTGTTTTCTGACCAGGCCGCTGAAAGTTTTACGGCCCTAGGGCTGTAAAATAACCTTGAAGTCAGCTGATTCTGATTTGATGTGAACGTGTTTACATAATAGTTTATGAAACGGAATCAGTTTATGCTTCTAGAATTGAATAAGTATTCTACAATAAGATACTATCATTTTATTTTGTAGACAAGTCAATACAAGTCAAGACAAGACAAGACAAGTCAATACAAGTCAAGACAAGACAAGACAAGTCAATACAAGTCAAGACAAGACAAGACAAGGACAAGACAAGACAAGACAAGACAAGACAAGACAAGACAAGACAAGACAAGACAATACAAGACAAGACAAGACAAGACAAGACAAGACAAGACAAGACAAGACAAGACAAGACAAGACAAGACGAGACGAGACAGACTAGACGAGACGAGACTAGACGAGACGAGACAGACTAGACGAGACGAGACGATACGAGACGAGACGAGACAAGACAAGACAAGTCAATACAAGTCAAGACAAGACAAGACAATACAAGACAAGACAAGTCAATACAAGTCAAGACAAGACAAGACAAGTCAATACAAGTCAAGACAAGACAAGACAAGTCAATACAAGTCAAGACAAGACAAGACAAGTCAATACAAGTCAAGACAAGACAAGACAATACAAGACAAGACAAGTCAATACAAGTCAAGACAAGACAAGACAAGTCAATACAAGTCAAGACAAGACAAGACAATACAAGACAAGACAAGTCAATACAAGTCAAGACAAGACAAGACAAGTCAATACAAGTCAAGACAAGACAAGACAATACAAGACAAGACAAGTCAATACAAGTCAAGACAAGACAAGACAAGTCAATACAAGTCAAGACAAGACAAGACAAGACAAGACAAGACAAGACAAGTCAATACAAGTCAAGACAAGACAAGACAAGTCAATACAAGTCAAGACAAGACAAGACAAGTCAATACAAGTCAAGACAAGACAAGACAATACAAGACAAGACAAGTCAATACAAGTCAAGACAAGACAAGACAAGACAAGTCAATACAAGTCAAGACAAGACAAGACAAGTCAATACAAGTCAAGACAAGACAAGACAAGTCAATACAAGTCAAGACAAGACAAGACAAGTCAATACAAGTCAAGACAAGACAAGACAAGTCAATACAAGTCAAGACAAGACAAGACAATACAAGACAAGACAAGTCAATACAAGTCAAGACAAGACAAGACAATACAAGACAAGACAAGTCAATACAAGTCAAGACAAGACAAGACAAGTCAATACAAGTCAAGACAAGACAAGACAAGTCAATACAAGTCAAGACAAGACAAGACAAGTCAATACAAGTCAAGACAAGACAAGACAATACAAGACAAGACAAGACAAGTCAATACAAGTCAAGACAAGACAAGACAAGTCAATACAAGTCAAGACAAGACAAGACAAGACAAGGACAAGACAAGACAAGACAATACAAGACAAGACAAGTCAATACAAGTCAAGACAAGACAAGACAAGTCAATACAAGTCAAGACAAGACAAGACGAGACGAGACGAGACTAGACGAGACGAGACGCGACGAGACGAGACGATACGAGACGAGACGAGACAAGACAAGACAAGACAATACAAGACAAGACAAGTCAATACAAGTCAAGACAAGACAAGACAATACAAGACAAGACAAGTCAATACAAGTCAAGACAAGACAAGACAAGTCAATACAAGTCAAGACAAGACAAGACGAGACGAGACGATACGAGACGAGACGAGACGATACGAGACGAGACGAGACGCGACGAGACGAGACGATACGAGACGAGACGAGAGAGACGAGACGAGACAAGACGAGACGAGACAGACTAGACGAGACGAGACGAGCGAGACGAGACGAGACAGACTAGACGAGACGAGACAAGACAAGACAATACAAGACAAGACAAGTCAATACAAGTCAAGACAAGACAAGACAAGACAATACAAGACAAGACAAGACAATACAAGACAAGACAAGTCAATACAAGTCAAGACAAGACAAGACGAGACGAGACGACGAGACGAGACGATACGAGACGAGACGAGACTAGACGAGACGAGACGAGACTAGACGAGACGAGACGACGAGACGAGACGAGGACGAGACGAGACGATACGAGACGAGACGAGGACGAGACGAGACGAAGACGAGACGAGACAGACTAGACGAGACGAGACAGACTAGACGAGACGAGACAGACTAGACGAGACGAGACGATACGAGACGAGACGAGAACGAGACGAGACGAGACTAGACGAGACGAGACAAGACAAGACAAGTCAATACAAGTCAAGACAAGACAAGACAAGTCAATACAAGTCAAGACAAGACAAGACAAGTCAATACAAGTCAAGACAAGACAAGACAGACAAGACAAGACAAGACAATACAAGACAAGACAAGACAAGACAGACAAGACAAGACAAGACAAGACAAGACAAGTCAATACAAGATGAAGATGGTAACTGATGATATTACAATCTAAATTCTAGAACTAGATTAAAATTGAGTAGAAAATTGACTAGATTAGCAATGGTATTGCTTCCTTGTTCATTATTGAACGAAGCGTATAGCGCTATCTCTTTCTCGCTTCACTCTATTGCCAGATCGTCTTTTAACAATGTAGAATTAATTATCAATTGACAAAATATTCCATACTAATCCTGAAAATTCTTTATTTAAAATATGATTACTTGCTTAATGAAATATAATTATTATTTAACGAAAATCCTAAATGAATGCTATAATCACCTCGAAGACTTCTGCTACAGCAGACATTGACAGACAGTGATTTACAGCTGGATGGAAATTCGATGAGAACAACTATCCGAAAATTGGTTGCCAGCCCGGGAATCAAGCCCGGTTCCTCCAAATTGCCAATCAGGAATGCTCACCCTTACATCAAACTGACAATCTCTGGATAGCAGCGCTCATTTTTTATGAAGCCATTTATTTAGCCATTATTACAGCATTTATTCAGGATTTTCGTTGAATAATAATTATTTATTAATCAGCATTTGAATAAATGCATTCTCTATTCAATTCCAAAATATAATTGATTACTTTAACCTATAAATACAGTTAATATTACATCAATAAGAAGGTATCAGCTACTGTTTATAGAAGGCATTGACAAGACAGAGTTTCGGCAACGTTGTTCTCCTATCTTTCCTCACTGCCATTGCAATTATAACGTGGTCATCAGTATAGTACTGTTTCGAGTGGCTAACCCCTTGTTTTCTGCAATGTAGGCAACCCGCTCAACCGTGACCGGTATCTAATAGTACAGACAAAATAAGTAATAAGTCCTAAGTCCTTAAATTACTTAAATAATTACTAAGTCCTCTCTGCCAATAGTCAAACCCCAATCAAAAACGTTGAATACTGAGCATACTCCATCAAATCCATTGTCAATGAGTTCTAGCATAGCCACCTTTAATACAAGGCCCTGGCCTACGATATTGCAACGTCGCAGTGTAGGCCTGGAATCTAATACATGCTTGGTGAGAAAGATCAGCTGGTACTTTAAAAACCTTTTCCACCAATCATGTATTAGACTCCAGGCCTACACTGTGATGTTGCAATATCGTAGGCCGGGGCCTTATATGAGGTGGCTATGGTTCTAGACGTATATGAAATAATGGATAAAATGGAAATATATGACAATATTCGGATAATGTCGACGATAAATTCAGAAATGTATATTCTCTTGTGATGTATGAATTGTAATTCGAGTATTGCGGTGGTACTAATGAAGTTGATGATGGCAACGCGGAATGGGATAATGATATTAGAGCACAGCAATACCTGAAACCGCCTAATTTAGCTGGAAGCACTTAGCAGCTCTGAGTCTACATCGCAATTCAACCAGCTTTGCCTTCCACTAATAATGAGTTATGAAATTATGACTTATGAATTCGGGCTGTAATATCTTGTGATTTATCCTGCTGATGACGCTATACTATTTTTTCGCCCCACTTGGATGTAATGAGCTGGTTTTCGTGCGTCATATGGAGGCCGAAAATGATTGTTTTCTGACCAGGCCGCTGAAAGTTTTACGGCCCTAGGGCTGTAAAATAACCTTGAAGTCAGCTGATTCTGATTTGATGTGAACGTGTTTACAAAATAGTTTATGAAACGGAATCAGTTTATGCTTCTAGAATTGAATAAGTATTCTACAATAAGATACTATCATTTTATTTTGTTTAAAAAAATACAGATAAGATATATAAATTATAAACTAGATAAGAGAAGAGAAGACAAGAAAGACAAGACAAGACAGAGGATCGGCAACATTGAAACGAAGACAAGACAAGACGAGACGAGACAGGACGTAGCATGACAGGGCAGGGCAGGACAGGGCAGGACAGGACAGGACAGGATACATTAGATGGTAACAGATAAGATGAAGATGGTAACTGATGATATTACAATCTAAATTCTAGAACTAGATTAAAATTGAGTAGCAAATTGACTAGATTAGCAATGGTATTGCTTCCTTGTTCATTATTGAACGAAGCGTATAGCGCTATCTCTTTCTCGCTTCACTCTATTGCCAGATCGTCTTTTAACAATGTAGAATTAATTATCAATTGACAAAATATTCCATACTAATCCTGAAAATTCTTTATTTAAAATATGATTACTTGCTTAATGAAATATAATTATTATTTAACGAAAATCCTAAATGAATGCTATAATCACCTCGAAGACTTCTGCTACAGCAGACATTGACAGACAGTGATTTACAGCTGGATGGAAATTCGATGAGAACAACTATCCGAAAATTGGTTGCCAGCCCGGGAATCAAGCCCGGTTCCTCCAAATTGCCAATCAGGAATGCTCACCCTTACATCAAACTGACAATCTCTGGATAGCAGCGCTCATTTTTTATGAAGCCATTTATTTAGCCATTATTACAGCATTTATTCAGGATTTTCGTTGAATAATAATTATTTATTAATCAGCATTTGAATAAATGCATTCTCTATTCAATTCCAAAATATAATTGATTACTTTAACCTATAAATACAGTTAATATTACATCAATAAGAAGGTATCAGCTACTGTTTATAGAAGGCATTGACAAGACAGAGTTTCGGCAACGTTGTTCTCCTATCTTTCCTCACTGCCATTGCAATTATAACGTGGTCATCAGTATAGTACTGTTTCGAGTGGCTAACCCCTTGTTTTCTGCAATGTAGGCAACCCGCTCAACCGTGACCGGTATCTAATAGTACAGACAAAATAAGTAATAAGTCCTAAGTCCTTAAATTACTTAAATAATTACTAAGTCCTCTCTGCCAATAGTCAAACCCCAATCAAAAACGTTGAATACTGAGCATACTCCATCAAATCCATTGTCAATGAGTTCTAGCATAGCCACCTTTAATACAAGGCCCTGGCCTACGATATTGCAACGTCGCAGTGTAGGCCTGGAATCTAATACATGCTTGGTGAGAAAGATCAGCTGGTACTTTAAAAACCTTTTCCACCAATCATGTATTAGACTCCAGGCCTACACTGTGATGTTGCAATATCGTAGGCCGGGGCCTTATATGAGGTGGCTATGGTTCTAGACGTATATGAAATAATGGATAAAATGGAAATATATGACAATATTCGGATAATGTCGACGATAAATTCAGAAATGTATATTCTCTTGTGATGTATGAATTGTAATTCGAGTATTGCGGTGGTACTAATGAAGTTGATGATGGCAACGCGGAATGGGATAATGATATTAGAGCACAGCAATACCTGAAACCGCCTAATTTAGCTGGAAGCACTTAGCAGCTCTGAGTCTACATCGCAATTCAACCAGCTTTGCCTTCCACTAATAATGAGTTATGAAATTATGACTTATGAATTCGGGCTGTAATATCTTGTGATTTATCCTGCTGATGACGCTATACTATTTTTTCGCCCCACTTGGATGTAATGAGCTGGTTTTCGTGCGTCATATGGAGGCCGAAAATGATTGTTTTCTGACCAGGCCGCTGAAAGTTTTACGGCCCTAGGGCTGTAAAATAACCTTGAAGTCAGCTGATTCTGATTTGATGTGAACGTGTTTACATAATAGTTTATGAAACGGAATCAGTTTATGCTTCTAGAATTGAATAAGTATTCTACAATAAGATACTATCATTTTATTTTGTTTAAAAAAATACAGATAAGATATATAAATTATAAACTAGATAAGAGAAGAGAAGACAAGAAAGACAAGACAAGACAAGACAAGTCAATACAAGTCAAGACAAGACAAGACAAGACAGACAAGACAATACAGACAAGACAAGACAGAGGATCGGCAACATTGAAACGAAGACGAGACGAGACAGACGAGACGATACGAGACGAGACAGACGATACGAGACGATACGAGACGAGACGAGACGAGACGAGACGAGACGAGAGACGAGACGAGACAAGACGAGACGAGACAAGACAAGACAAGACGAGACGAGACGAGACGAGACAGGACGTAGCATGACAGGGCAGGGCAGGACAGGGCAGGACAGGACAGGACAGGATACATTAGATGGTAACAGATAAGATGAAGATGGTAACTGATGATATTACAATCTAAATTCTAGAACTAGATTAAAATTGAGTAGAAAATTGACTAGATTAGCAATGGTATTGCTTCCTTGTTCATTATTGAACGAAGCGTATAGCGCTATCTCTTTCTCGCTTCACTCTATTGCCAGATCGTCTTTTAACAATGTAGAATTAATTATCAATTGACAAAATATTCCATACTAATCCTGAAAATTCTTTATTTAAAATATGATTACTTGCTTAATGAAATATAATTATTATTTAACGAAAATCCTAAATGAATGCTATAATCACCTCGAAGACTTCTGCTACAGCAGACATTGACAGACAGTGATTTACAGCTGGATGGAAATTCGATGAGAACAACTATCCGAAAATTGGTTGCCAGCCCGGGAATCAAGCCCGGTTCCTCCAAATTGCCAATCAGGAATGCTCACCCTTACATCAAACTGACAATCTCTGGATAGCAGCGCTCATTTTTTATGAAGCCATTTATTTAGCCATTATTACAGCATTTATTCAGGATTTTCGTTGAATAATAATTATTTATTAATCAGCATTTGAATAAATGCATTCTCTATTCAATTCCAAAATATAATTGATTACTTTAACCTATAAATACAGTTAATATTACATCAATAAGAAGGTATCAGCTACTGTTTATAGAAGGCATTGACAAGACAGAGTTTCGGCAACGTTGTTCTCCTATCTTTCCTCACTGCCATTGCAATTATAACGTGGTCATCAGTATAGTACTGTTTCGAGTGGCTAACCCCTTGTTTTCTGCAATGTAGGCAACCCGCTCAACCGTGACCGGTATCTAATAGTACAGACAAAATAAGTAATAAGTCCTAAGTCCTTAAATTACTTAAATAATTACTAAGTCCTCTCTGCCAATAGTCAAACCCCAATCAAAAACGTTGAATACTGAGCATACTCCATCAAATCCATTGTCAATGAGTTCTAGCATAGCCACCTTTAATACAAGGCCCTGGCCTACGATATTGCAACGTCGCAGTGTAGGCCTGGAATCTAATACATGCTTGGTGAGAAAGATCAGCTGGTACTTTAAAAACCTTTTCCACCAATCATGTATTAGACTCCAGGCCTACACTGTGATGTTGCAATATCGTAGGCCGGGGCCTTATATGAGGTGGCTATGGTTCTAGACGTATATGAAATAATGGATAAAATGGAAATATATGACAATATTCGGATAATGTCGACGATAAATTCAGAAATGTATATTCTCTTGTGATGTATGAATTGTAATTCGAGTATTGCGGTGGTACTAATGAAGTTGATGATGGCAACGCGGAATGGGATAATGATATTAGAGCACAGCAATACCTGAAACCGCCTAATTTAGCTGGAAGCACTTAGCAGCTCTGAGTCTACATCGCAATTCAACCAGCTTTGCCTTCCACTAATAATGAGTTATGAAATTATGACTTATGAATTCGGGCTGTAATATCTTGTGATTTATCCTGCTGATGACGCTATACTATTTTTTCGCCCCACTTGGATGTAATGAGCTGGTTTTCGTGCGTCATATGGAGGCCGAAAATGATTGTTTTCTGACCAGGCCGCTGAAAGTTTTACGGCCCTAGGGCTGTAAAATAACCTTGAAGTCAGCTGATTCTGATTTGATGTGAACGTGTTTACATAATAGTTTATGAAACGGAATCAGTTTATGCTTCTAGAATTGAATAAGTATTCTACAATAAGATACTATCATTTTATTTTGTTTAACGAGACTAGACGAGACGAGACAGACGAGACGAGACGAACGAGACAGACGAGACTAGACGAGACGAGACGAGACAGACGAGACGAGACGAGACGAGACCGAGACGAGACGAGACGAGACGAACAGACGAGACGAGACGAGACGAGACAGACGAGACGAGACGAGACGATACGAGACGAGACGAGACGAGACGAGACGAGACGAAGACGAGACGAGACAAGACGAGACGAGACGAGACCGAGACGAGACGAGACAGGACGTAGCATGACAGGGCAGGGCAGGACAGGGCAGGACAGGACAGGACAGGACAGGACAGGACAGGACAGGACAGGACAGGACAGGACAGGACAGGACAGGACAGGACAGGACAGGACAGGACAGGACAGGACAGGACAGGACAGGACAGGACAGGACAGGACAGGACAGGACAGGACAGGACAGGACAGGACAGGACAGGACAGGACAGGACAGGACAGGACAGGACAGGACAGGACAGGACAGGACAGGACAGGACAGGACAGGACAGGACAGGACAGGACAGGACAGGACAGGACAGGACAGGACAGGACAGGACAGGACAGGACAGGACAGGACAGGACAGGACAGGACAGGACAGGACAGGACAGGACAGGACAGGACAGGACAGGACAGGACAGGACAGGACAGGACAGGACAGGACAGGACAGGACAGGACAGGACAGGACAGGACAGGACAGGACAGGACAGGACAGGACAGGACAGGACAGGACAGGACAGGACAGGACAGGACAGGACAGGACAGGACAGGACAGGACAGGACAGGACAGGACAGGACAGGACAGGACAGGACAGGACAGGACAGGACAGGACAGGACAGGACAGGACAGGATACATTAGATGGTAACAGATAAGATGAAGATGGTAACTGATGATATTACAATCTAAATTCTAGAACTAGATTAAAATTGAGTAGAAAATTGACTAGATTAGCAATGGTATTGCTTCCTTGTTCATTATTGAACGAAGCGTATAGCGCTATCTCTTTCTCGCTTCACTCTATTGCCAGATCGTCTTTTAACAATGTAGAATTAATTATCAATTGACAAAATATTCCATACTAATCCTGAAAATTCTTTATTTAAAATATGATTACTTGCTTAATGAAATATAATTATTATTTAACGAAAATCCTAAATGAATGCTATAATCACCTCGAAGACTTCTGCTACAGCAGACATTGACAGACAGTGATTTACAGCTGGATGGAAATTCGATGAGAACAACTATCCGAAAATTGGTTGCCAGCCCGGGAATCAAGCCCGGTTCCTCCAAATTGCCAATCAGGAATGCTCACCCTTACATCAAACTGACAATCTCTGGATAGCAGCGCTCATTTTTTATGAAGCCATTTATTTAGCCATTATTACAGCATTTATTCAGGATTTTCGTTGAATAATAATTATTTATTAATCAGCATTTGAATAAATGCATTCTCTATTCAATTCCAAAATATAATTGATTACTTTAACCTATAAATACAGTTAATATTACATCAATAAGAAGGTATCAGCTACTGTCTATAGAAGGCATTGACAAGACAGAGTTTCGGCAACGTTGTTCTCCTATCTTTCCTCACTGCCATTGCAATTATAACGTGGTCATCAGTATAGTACTGTTTCGAGTGGCTAACCCCTTGTTTTCTGCAATGTAGGCAACCCGCTCAACCGTGACCGGTATCTAATAGTACAGACAAAATAAGTAATAAGTCCTAAGTCCTTAAATTACTTAAATAATTACTAAGTCCTCTCTGCCAATAGTCAAACCCCAATCAAAAACGTTGAATACTGAGCATACTCCATCAAATCCATTGTCAATGAGTTCTAGCATAGCCACCTTTAATACAAGGCCCTGGCCTACGATATTGCAACGTCGCAGTGTAGGCCTGGAATCTAATACATGCTTGGTGAGAAAGATCAGCTGGTACTTTAAAAACCTTTTCCACCAATCATGTATTAGACTCCAGGCCTACACTGTGATGTTGCAATATCGTAGGCCGGGGCCTTATATGAGGTGGCTATGGTTCTAGACGTATATGAAATAATGGATAAAATGGAAATATATGACAATATTCGGATAATGTCGACGATAAATTCAGAAATGTATATTCTCTTGTGATGTATGAATTGTAATTCGAGTATTGCGGTGGTACTAATGAAGTTGATGATGGCAACGCGGAATGGGATAATGATATTAGAGCACAGCAATACCTGAAACCGCCTAATTTAGCTGGAAGCACTTAGCAGCTCTGAGTCTACATCGCAATTCAACCAGCTTTGCCTTCCACTAATAATGAGTTATGAAATTATGACTTATGAATTCGGGCTGTAATATCTTGTGATTTATCCTGCTGATGACGCTATACTATTTTTTCGCCCCACTTGGATGTAATGAGCTGGTTTTCGTGCGTCATATGGAGGCCGAAAATGATTGTTTTCTGACCAGGCCGCTGAAAGTTTTACGGCCCTAGGGCTGTAAAATAACCTTGAAGTCAGCTGATTCTGATTTGATGTGAACGTGTTTACATAATAGTTTATGAAACGGAATCAGTTTATGCTTCTAGAATTGAATAAGTATTCTACAATAAGATACTATCATTTTATTTTGTTTAAAAAAATACAGATAAGATATATAAATTATAAACTAGATAAGAGAAGAGAAGACAAGAAAGACAAGACAAGACAAGACAAGTCAATACAAGTCAAGACAAGACAAGACAAGACGAGACGAGACGATACGAGACGAGACTAGACGAGACGATACGAGACAGACGAGACGAGACATACGAGACGAGACGAGACAAGACAAGACAAGACAAGACAAGACAAACAAGACAAGACAAGACATGACAGGGCAGGGCAGGACAGGGCAGGACAGGACAGGACAGGATACATTAGATGGTAACAGATAAGATGAAGATGGTAACTGATGATATTACAATCTAAATTCTAGAACTAGATTAAAATTGAGTAGAAAATTGACTAGATTAGCAATGGTATTGCTTCCTTGTTCATTATTGAACGAAGCGTATAGCGCTATCTCTTTCTCGCTTCACTCTATTGCCAGATCGTCTTTTAACAATGTAGAATTAATTATCAATTGACAAAATATTCCATACTAATCCTGAAAATTCTTTATTTAAAATATGATTACTTGCTTAATGAAATATAATTATTATTTAACGAAAATCCTAAATGAATGCTATAATCACCTCGAAGACTTCTGCTACAGCAGACATTGACAGACAGTGATTTACAGCTGGATGGAAATTCGATGAGAACAACTATCCGAAAATTGGTTGCCAGCCCGGGAATCAAGCCCGGTTCCTCCAAATTGCCAATCAGGAATGCTCACCCTTACATCAAACTGACAATCTCTGGATAGCAGCGCTCATTTTTTATGAAGCCATTTATTTAGCCATTATTACAGCATTTATTCAGGATTTTCGTTGAATAATAATTATTTATTAATCAGCATTTGAATAAATGCATTCTCTATTCAATTCCAAAATATAATTGATTACTTTAACCTATAAATACAGTTAATATTACATCAATAAGAAGGTATCAGCTACTGTCTATAGAAGGCATTGACAAGACAGAGTTTCGGCAACGTTGTTCTCCTATCTTTCCTCACTGCCATTGCAATTATAACGTGGTCATCAGTATAGTACTGTTTCGAGTGGCTAACCCCTTGTTTTCTGCAATGTAGGCAACCCGCTCAACCGTGACCGGTATCTAATAGTACAGACAAAATAAGTAATAAGTCCTAAGTCCTTAAATTACTTAAATAATTACTAAGTCCTCTCTGCCAATAGTCAAACCCCAATCAAAAACGTTGAATACTGAGCATACTCCATCAAATCCATTGTCAATGAGTTCTAGCATAGCCACCTTTAATACAAGGCCCTGGCCTACGATATTGCAACGTCGCAGTGTAGGCCTGGAATCTAATACATGCTTGGTGAGAAAGATCAGCTGGTACTTTAAAAACCTTTTCCACCAATCATGTATTAGACTCCAGGCCTACACTGTGATGTTGCAATATCGTAGGCCGGGGCCTTATATGAGGTGGCTATGGTTCTAGACGTATATGAAATAATGGATAAAATGGAAATATATGACAATATTCGGATAATGTCGACGATAAATTCAGAAATGTATATTCTCTTGTGATGTATGAATTGTAATTCGAGTATTGCGGTGGTACTAATGAAGTTGATGATGGCAACGCGGAATGGGATAATGATATTAGAGCACAGCAATACCTGAAACCGCCTAATTTAGCTGGAAGCACTTAGCAGCTCTGAGTCTACATCGCAATTCAACCAGCTTTGCCTTCCACTAATAATGAGTTATGAAATTATGACTTATGAATTCGGGCTGTAATATCTTGTGATTTATCCTGCTGATGACGCTATACTATTTTTTCGCCCCACTTGGATGTAATGAGCTGGTTTTCGTGCGTCATATGGAGGCCGAAAATGATTGTTTTCTGACCAGGCCGCTGAAAGTTTTACGGCCCTAGGGCTGTAAAATAACCTTGAAGTCAGCTGATTCTGATTTGATGTGAACGTGTTTACATAATAGTTTATGAAACGGAATCAGTTTATGCTTCTAGAATTGAATAAGTATTCTACAATAAGATACTATCATTTTATTTTGTTTAAAAAAATACAGATAAGATATATAAATTAAAAACTAGATAAGAGAAGAGAAGACAAGAAAGACAAGACAAGACAAGACAAGACAAGACAAGACAAGACAAGACAAGACAAGACAAGACAAGACAAGACAAGACAAGACAAGACAAGACAAGACAAGACAAGACAAGGACAAGACAAGACAAGACAAGACAAGACAAGACAAGACAAACAAGACAAGACAAGACAAGACAAGACAAGACGAGACGAGACGAGACGAGACGAGACGAGACGAGACGAGACGAGACGAGACGAGACG
This sequence comes from Nilaparvata lugens, assembly GCF_014356525.2. Taxonomy (NCBI): domain Eukaryota; kingdom Metazoa; phylum Arthropoda; class Insecta; order Hemiptera; family Delphacidae; genus Nilaparvata; species Nilaparvata lugens. The sequence goes on along the minus strand of NW_024090985.1, from coordinate 26,462 downwards.
AGACGAGACGAGACGAGACGAGACGAGACGACGAGACGAGACGAGACGAGACGAGACGAGACGAGACGAGACGAGACGACGAGACGAGACGAGACGAGACGAGACGAGACGAGCGAGACGAGACGAGACGAGAGAGACGAGACGAGACGAGACGAGACGAGACGAGACGAGACGAGACGAGACGAGCGAGACGAGACGAGACATTTTCGGCCTCCATATGACGCACGAAAACCAGCTCATTACATCCAAGTGGGGCGAAAAAATAGTATAGCGTCATCAGCAGGATAAATCACAAGATATTACAGCCCGAATTCATAAGTCATAATTTCATAACTCATTATTAGTGGAAGGCAAAGCTGGTTGAATTGCGATGTAGACTCAGAGCTGCTAAGTGCTTCCAGCTAAATTAGGCGGTTTCAGGTATTGCTGTGCTCTAATATCATTATCCCATTCCGCGTTGCCATCATCAACTTCATTAGTACCACCGCAATACTCGAATTACAATTCATACATCACAAGAGAATATACATTTCTGAATTTATCGTCGACATTATCCGAATATTGTCATATATTTCCATTTTATCCATTATTTCATATACGTCTAGAACCATAGCCACCTCATATAAGGCCCCGGCCTACGATATTGCAACATCACAGTGTAGGCCTGGAGTCTAATACATGATTGGTGGAAAAGGTTTTTAAAGTACCAGCTGATCTTTCTCACCAAGCATGTATTAGATTCCAGGCCTACACTGCGACGTTGCAATATCGTAGGCCAGGGCCTTGTATTAAAGGTGGCTATGCTAGAACTCATTGACAATGGATTTGATGGAGTATGCTCAGTATTCAACGTTTTTGATTGGGGTTTGACTATTGGCAGAGAGGACTTAGTAATTATTTAAGTAATTTAAGGACTTAGGACTTATTACTTATTTTGTCTGTACTATTAGATACCGGTCACGGTTGAGCGGGTTGCCTACATTGCAGAAAACAAGGGGTTAGCCACTCGAAACAGTACTATACTGATGACCACGTTATAATTGCAATGGCAGTGAGGAAAGATAGGAGAACAACGTTGCCGAAACTCTGTCTTGTCAATGCCTTCTATAAACAGTAGCTGATACCTTCTTATTGATGTAATATTAACTGTATTTATAGGTTAAAGTAATCAATTATATTTTGGAATTGAATAGAGAATGCATTTATTCAAATGCTGATTAATAAATAATTATTATTCAACGAAAATCCTGAATAAATGCTGTAATAATGGCTAAATAAATGGCTTCATAAAAAATGAGCGCTGCTATCCAGAGATTGTCAGTTTGATGTAAGGGTGAGCATTCCTGATTGGCAATTTGGAGGAACCGGGCTTGATTCCCGGGCTGGCAACCAATTTTCGGATAGTTGTTCTCATCGAATTTCCATCCAGCTGTAAATCACTGTCTGTCAATGTCTGCTGTAGCAGAAGTCTTCGAGGTGATTATAGCATTCATTTAGGATTTTCGTTAAATAATAATTATATTTCATTAAGCAAGTAATCATATTTTAAATAAAGAATTTTCAGGATTAGTATGGAATATTTTGTCAATTGATAATTAATTCTACATTGTTAAAAGACGATCTGGCAATAGAGTGAAGCGAGAAAGAGATAGCGCTATACGCTTCGTTCAATAATGAACAAGGAAGCAATACCATTGCTAATCTAGTCAATTTTCTACTCAATTTTAATCTAGTTCTAGAATTTAGATTGTAATATCATCAGTTACCATCTTCATCTTATCTGTTACCATCTAATGTATCCTGTCCTGTCCTGTCCTGCCCTGTCCTGCCCTGCCCTGTCATGCTACGTCCTGTCTCGTCTCGTCTCGTCTCGTCTTGTTTTTTCTCGTCTTTTCTTGTCTCGTCTCGTCTCGTCTCGGTCTCGTCTCGTCTCGTCTCGTCTTGTCTTGTCTTGTCTTGTCTTGTCTCGTCTCGTCTCTCGTCTCGTCTCGTTCTCGTCTCGTCTCGTCCTCGTCTCGTCTCGTCTTGTCTTGTCTTGTCTCGTCTCGTCTCGTTCGTCTCGTCTCGTCGCGTCTCGTCTCGTCTTGTCTTGTCTTGTCTTGTCTTGTCTGTCTTGTCTTGTCTTTCTTGTCTTGTCTTGGTCTTGTCTTGTCTTGTCTTGTCTTGGTCTTGTCTTGTCTTGTCTTGTCTTGTCTTGGTCTTGTCTTGTCTTGTCTGTCTTGTCTTGTCTTGTCTGTCTTGTCTTGTCTTTCTTGTCTTGTCTTGTCTTTCTTGTCTTGTCTTGTCTGTCTTGTCTTGTCTTGTCTCGTCTCGTCTTCGTCTCGTCTCGTCGCGTCTCGTCTCGTCTTGTCTTGTCTTGTCTGTCTTGTCTTGTCTTGGTCTTGTCTTGTCTTTCTTGTCTTGTCTTGTCTTGTCTTGTCTTGTCTTGTCTCGTCTCGTCTCGTCTCGTCTCGTCTCGTCTCGTCTCGTCTCGTCTCGTCTCGTCTCGTCTCGTCTCGTCTCGTCTCGTCTCGTCTCGTCTTGTCTTGTCTTGTCTTGTCTTGTCTTGTCTTGTCTTGTCTTGTCTTGTCTTGTCTTGTCTTGTCTTGTCTTGTCTTGTCTTGTCTTGTCTTGTCTTGTCTTGTCTTGTCTTGTCTTGTCTTGTCTCGTCTCGTCTTCGTCTCGTCTCGTCTCGTCTCGTCTCGTCTTGTCTTGTCTTGTCTTGTCTTGTCTTGTCTTGTCTTGTCTTGTCTTGTCTTGTCTTGTCTTGTCTTGTCTTGTCTTGTCTTGTCTTGTCTTGTCTTGTCTTGTCTTGTCTTGTCTTGTCTTGTCTTGTCTTGTCTTGTCTTGTCTTGTCTTGTCTTGTCTTGTCTTGTCTTGTCTTGTTCTTGTCTTGTCTTGTTCTTGTCTTGTCTTGTCTCGTCTCGTCTCCGTCTCGTCTCGTCTCTTCTCGTCTCGTCTCGTTCTCGTCTCGTCTCGTATCGTCTCGTCTCGTCTCGGTCTCGTCTCGTCTCGTCCTCGTCTCGTCTCGTATCGTCTCGTCTCGTCCTCGTCTCGTCTCGTATCGTCTCGTCTCGTCCTCGTCTCGTCTCGTCTCGTCTAGTCTCGTCTCGTCTCGTCCTCGTCTCGTCTCGTATCGTCTCGTCTCGTCTAGTCTCGTCTCGTCTCGGCTCGTCTCGTCTCGTCTTGTCTCGTCTCGTCTTCGTCTCGTCTCGTCTAGTCTCGTCTCGTCTCGTTCTCGTCTCGTCTCGGCTCGTCTCGTCTCGTCTTGTCTTGTCTTGTCTCGTCTCGTCTCTTCTCGTCTCGTCTCGCTCGTCTCGTCTCGTCTAGTCTCGTCTCGTCTCGTCTTGTCTCGTCTCGTCTCTCGTCTCGTCTCGTATCGTCTCGTCTCGTCGCGTCTCGTCTCGTCTTCGTCTCGTCTCGTCTAGTCTCGTCTCGTCTCCGTCTCGTCTCGTCTTGTCTTGTCTTTCTTGTCTTGTCTTGTCTTTCTTGTCTTGTCTTGTCTCGTCTTGTCTTGTCTTGTCCTTGTCTTGTCTTGTCTTTCTTGTCTTGTCTTGTCCTTGTCTTGTCTTGTCTCGTCTCGTCTCGTCGCGTCTCGTCTCGTCTAGTCTCGTCTCGTCTCGGTCTCGTCTCGTCTCGGTCTCGTCTCGTCTCCGTCTCGTCTCGTCTTGTCTTGTCTTGTTCTTGTCTTGTCTTGGTCTTGTCTTGTCTTGTCTTGTCCTTGTCTTGTCTTGTCTTGTCTTGTCTTGTCTTGTCTTGTCTTGTCTTGTCTTGTCTTGTCTTGTCTTGTCTTGTCTTGTCTTGTCTTGTCTTGTCTTGTCTTGTCTTGTCTTGTCTTGTCTTGTCTTGTCTTGTCTTGTCTTGTCTTGTCTCGTCTCGTCTCGTCTCGTCTCGTCTCGTCTTGTCTTGTCTTGTCTTGGTCTTGTCTTGTCTTGGTCTTGTCTTGTCTTGTCTTGTCTTGTCTGTCTTGTCTTGTCTTGGTCTTGTCTTGTCTTTCTTGTCTTGTCTTGTCTTGTCTCGTCTCGTCTCGGTCTCGTCTCGTCTCGTCTCGGCTCGTCTCGTCTCGTTCGTCTCGTCTCGTCGCGTCTCGTCTCGTCTCGTATCGTCTCGTCTCGTCTCGTCTCGTCTCGTCTCGTCTCGTCTCGTCTCGTCTCGTCTCGTCTCGTCTCGTCTCGTCTCGTCTCGTCTCGTCTCGTCTTGTCTTGTCTTGTCTTGTCTTGTCTTGTCTTGTCTTGTCTGTCTTGTCTTGTCTTGTCTTGTCTTGTCTTGTCTTGTCTTGTCTTGTCTTGTCTTGTCTTGTCTTGTCTTGTCTTGTCTTGTCTTGTCTTGTCTGTCTTGTCTTGTCTTGTCTGTCTTGTCTTGTCTTGTCTTGTTCTTGTCTTGTCTTGTCTTGTCTTGTCTGTCTTGTCTTGTCTGTCTTGTCTTGTCTTGTCTTGTTCTTGTCTTGTCTTGTCTTTCTTGTCTTGTCTTGTCTGTCTTGTCTTGTCTTGGTCTTGTCTTGTCTTTCTTGTCTTGTCTTGTCTTGTCTTGTCTTGTCCTTGTCTTGTCTTGTCTCGTCTCGTCTCGTATCGTCTCGTCTCGTCTAGTCTCGTCTCGTCTCGTCGCGTCTCGTCTCGTCTAGTCTCGTCTCGTCTCTCGTCTCGTCTCGTATCGTCTCGTCTCGTCGCGTCTCGTCTCGTCTAGTCTCGTCTCGTCTCGTCTCGTCTCGTCTCGTCTTGTCTCGTCTTGTCTTGTCTTGTCTTGTCTTGTCTTGTCTTGTCTTGTCTTGTCTTGTCTTGTCTTGTCTTGTCTTGTCTTGTCTTGTCTTGTCTTGTCTTGTCTTGTCTTGTCTTGTCTTGTCTTGTCTTGTCTTGTCTCGTCTCGTCTCGTCTCGTCTCGTCTCGTCTCGTCTCGTCTCGTCTCGTCTCGTCTCGTCTCGTCTCGTCTCGTCTCGTCTTGTCTTGTCTTGTCTTGTCTTGTCTTGTCTTGTCTTGTCTTGTCTTGTCTTGTCTTGTCTTGTCTTGTCTTGTCTTGTCTTGTCTTGTCTTGTCTCGTCTCGTCTCGTCTCGTCTCGTCTCGTCTCGTCTCGTCTCGTCTCGTCTCGTCTTGTCTTGTCTTGTCTTGTCTTGTCTTGTCTTGTCTTGTCTTGTCTTGTCTTGTCTCGTCTTGTCTCGTCTCGTCTCGTCTCGTCTCGTCTCGTCTCGTCTCGTCTCGTCTCGTCTCGTCTCGTCTCGTCTCGTCTCGTCTCGTCTCGTCTCGTCTCGTCTCGTCTCGTCTCGTCTCGTCTCGTCTCGTCTCGTCTCGTCTCGTCTCTTCTCGTCTCGTCTCGTCTCGTCAATACAAGTCAAGACAAGTCAAGACAAGTCAAGACAAGTCAAGACAAGTCAAGACAAGTCAAGACAAGTCAAGACAAGTCAAGACAAGACAAGACAAGTCAATACAAGTCAAGACAAGTCAAGACAAGTCAAGACAAGTCAAGACAAGTCAAGACAAGTCAAGACAAGTCAAGACAAGTCAAGACAAGTCAAGACAAGTCAAGACAAGACAAGACAAGTCAATACAAGTCAAGACAAGACAAGACAAGTCAATACAAGTCAAGACAAGACAAGACAAGTCAATACAAGTCAAGACAAGACAAGACGAGACGAGACGAGACAGGACGTAGCATGACAGGGCAGGGCAGGACAGGGCAGGACAGGACAGGATACATTAGATGGTAACAGATAAGATGAAGATGGTAACTGATGATATTACAATCTAAATTCTAGAACTAGATTAAAATTGAGTAGAAAATTGACTAGATTAGCAATGGTATTGCTTCCTTGTTCATTATTGAACGAAGCGTATAGCGCTATCTCTTTCTCGCTTCACTCTATTGCCAGATCGTCTTTTAACAATGTAGAATTAATTATCAATTGACAAAATATTCCATACTAATCCTGAAAATTCTTTATTTAAAATATGATTACTTGCTTAATGAAATATAATTATTATTTAACGAAAATCCTAAATGAATGCTATAATCACCTCGAAGACTTCTGCTACAGCAGACATTGACAGACAGTGATTTACAGCTGGATGGAAATTCGATGAGAACAACTATCCGAAAATTGGTTGCCAGCCCGGGAATCAAGCCCGGTTCCTCCAAATTGCCAATCAGGAATGCTCACCCTTACATCAAACTGACAATCTCTGGATAGCAGCGCTCATTTTTTATGAAGCCATTTATTTAGCCATTATTACAGCATTTATTCAGGATTTTCGTTGAATAATAATTATTTATTAATCAGCATTTGAATAAATGCATTCTCTATTCAATTCCAAAATATAATTGATTACTTTAACCTATAAATACAGTTAATATTACATCAATAAGAAGGTATCAGCTACTGTCTATAGAAGGCATTGACAAGACAGAGTTTCGGCAACGTTGTTCTCCTATCTTTCCTCACTGCCATTGCAATTATAACGTGGTCATCAGTATAGTACTGTTTCGAGTGGCTAACCCCTTGTTTTCTGCAATGTAGGCAACCCGCTCAACCGTGACCGGTATCTAATAGTACAGACAAAATAAGTAATAAGTCCTAAGTCCTTAAATTACTTAAATAATTACTAAGTCCTCTCTGCCAATAGTCAAACCCCAATCAAAAACGTTGAATACTGAGCATACTCCATCAAATCCATTGTCAATGAGTTCTAGCATAGCCACCTTTAATACAAGGCCCTGGCCTACGATATTGCAACATCACAGTGTAGGCCTGGAGTCTAATACATGATTGGTGGAAAAGGTTTTTAAAGTACCAGCTGATCTTTCTCACCAAGCATGTATTAGATTCCAGGCCTACACTGTGATGTTGCAATATCGTAGGCCAGGGCCTTGTATTAAAGGTGGCTATGCTAGAACTCATTGACAATGGATTTGATGGAGTATGCTCAGTATTCAACGTTTTTGATTGGGGTTTGACTATTGGCAGAGAGGACTTAGTAATTATTTAAGTAATTTAAGGACTTAGGACTTATTACTTATTTTGTCTGTACTATTAGATACCGGTCACGGTTGAGCGGGTTGCCTACATTGCAGAAAACAAGGGGTTAGCCACTCGAAACAGTACTATACTGATGACCACGTTATAATTGCAATGGCAGTGAGGAAAGATAGGAGAACAACGTTGCCGAAACTCTGTCTTGTCAATGCCTTCTATAAACAGTAGCTGATACCTTCTTATTGATGTAATATTAACTGTATTTATAGGTTAAAGTAATCAATTATATTTTGGAATTGAATAGAGAATGCATTTATTCAAATGCTGATTAATAAATAATTATTATTCAACGAAAATCCTGAATAAATGCTGTAATAATGGCTAAATAAATGGCTTCATAAAAAATGAGCGCTGCTATCCAGAGATTGTCAGTTTGATGTAAGGGTGAGCATTCCTGATTGGCAATTTGGAGGAACCGGGCTTGATTCCCGGGCTGGCAACCAATTTTCGGATAGTTGTTCTCATCGAATTTCCATCCAGCTGTAAATCACTGTCTGTCAATGTCTGCTGTAGCAGAAGTCTTCGAGGTGATTATAGCATTCATTTAGGATTTTCGTTAAATAATAATTATATTTCATTAAGCAAGTAATCATATTTTAAATAAAGAATTTTCAGGATTAGTATGGAATATTTTGTCAATTGATAATTAATTCTACATTGTTAAAAGACGATCTGGCAATAGAGTGAAGCGAGAAAGAGATAGCGCTATACGCTTCGTTCAATAATGAACAAGGAAGCAATACCATTGCTAATCTAGTCAATTTTCTACTCAATTTTAATCTAGTTCTAGAATTTAGATTGTAATATCATCAGTTACCATCTTCATCTTATCTGTTACCATCTAATGTATCCTGTCCTGTCCTGTCCTGCCCTGTCCTGCCCTGCCCTGTCATGCTACGTCCTGTCTCGTCTCGTCTCGTCGTCTCGTCTCGTCTTGTCTTGTCTTGTCTTGTCTTGTCTTGTCTTGTCTTGTCTTGTCTTGTCTTGTCTTGTCTCGTCTCGTCTCGTCTCGTCTCGTCTCGTCTCGTCTCGTCTCGTCTCGTCTCGTCTCGTCTCGTTCGTCTTGTCTTGTCTTGACTTGTCTTGACTTGTATTGACTTGTCTTGTCTTGTCTTGTCTTTCTTGTCTTCTCTTCTCTTATCTAGTTTATAATTTATATATCTTATCTGTATTTTTTTAAACAAAATAAAATGATAGTATCTTATTGTAGAATACTTATTCAATTCTAGAAGCATAAACTGATTCCGTTTCATAAACTATTATGTAAACACGTTCACATCAAATCAGAATCAGCTGACTTCAAGGTTATTTTACAGCCCTAGGGCCGTAAAACTTTCAGCGGCCTGGTCAGAAAACAATCATTTTCGGCCTCCATATGACGCACGAAAACCAGCTCATTACATCCAAGTGGGGCGAAAAAATAGTATAGCGTCATCAGCAGGATAAATCACAAGATATTACAGCCCGAATTCATAAGTCATAATTTCATAACTCATTATTAGTGGAAGGCAAAGCTGGTTGAATTGCGATGTAGACTCAGAGCTGCTAAGTGCTTCCAGCTAAATTAGGCGGTTTCAGGTATTGCTGTGCTCTAATATCATTATCCCATTCCGCGTTGCCATCATCAACTTCATTAGTACCACCGCAATACTCGAATTACAATTCATACATCACAAGAGAATATACATTTCTGAATTTATCGTCGACATTATCCGAATATTGTCATATATTTCCATTTTATCCATTATTTCATATACGTCTAGAACCATAGCCACCTCATATAAGGCCCCGGCCTACGATATTGCAACATCACAGTGTAGGCCTGGAGTCTAATACATGATTGGTGGAAAAGGTTTTTAAAGTACCAGCTGATCTTTCTCACCAAGCATGTATTAGATTCCAGGCCTACACTGCGACGTTGCAATATCGTAGGCCAGGGCCTTGTATTAAAGGTGGCTATGCTAGAACTCATTGACAATGGATTTGATGGAGTATGCTCAGTATTCAACGTTTTTGATTGGGGTTTGACTATTGGCAGAGAGGACTTAGTAATTATTTAAGTAATTTAAGGACTTAGGACTTATTACTTATTTTGTCTGTACTATTAGATACCGGTCACGGTTGAGCGGGTTGCCTACATTGCAGAAAACAAGGGGTTAGCCACTCGAAACAGTACTATACTGATGACCACGTTATAATTGCAATGGCAGTGAGGAAAGATAGGAGAACAACGTTGCCGAAACTCTGTCTTGTCAATGCCTTCTATAAACAGTAGCTGATACCTTCTTATTGATGTAATATTAACTGTATTTATAGGTTAAAGTAATCAATTATATTTTGGAATTGAATAGAGAATGCATTTATTCAAATGCTGATTAATAAATAATTATTATTCAACGAAAATCCTGAATAAATGCTGTAATAATGGCTAAATAAATGGCTTCATAAAAAATGAGCGCTGCTATCCAGAGATTGTCAGTTTGATGTAAGGGTGAGCATTCCTGATTGGCAATTTGGAGGAACCGGGCTTGATTCCCGGGCTGGCAACCAATTTTCGGATAGTTGTTCTCATCGAATTTCCATCCAGCTGTAAATCACTGTCTGTCAATGTCTGCTGTAGCAGAAGTCTTCGAGGTGATTATAGCATTCATTTAGGATTTTCGTTAAATAATAATTATATTTCATTAAGCAAGTAATCATATTTTAAATAAAGAATTTTCAGGATTAGTATGGAATATTTTGTCAATTGATAATTAATTCTACATTGTTAAAAGACGATCTGGCAATAGAGTGAAGCGAGAAAGAGATAGCGCTATACGCTTCGTTCAATAATGAACAAGGAAGCAATACCATTGCTAATCTAGTCAATTTTCTACTCAATTTTAATCTAGTTCTAGAATTTAGATTGTAATATCATCAGTTACCATCTTCATCTTATCTGTTACCATCTAATGTATCCTGTCCTGTCCTGTCCTGCCCTGTCCTGCCCTGCCCTGTCATGCTACGTCCTGTCTCGTCTCGTCTTGTCTCGTCTTTTCTCGTCTTTTCTCGTCTTTTCTCGTCTTTTCTCGTCTTTTCTCGTCTTTTCTCGTCTTTTCTCGTCTTTTCTCGTCTTTTCTCGTCTTTTCTCGTCTTTTCTCGTCTTTTCTCGTCTTTTCTCGTCTTTTCTCGTCTCGTCTCGTCTCGTCTCGTCTCGTCTCGTCTCGTCTCGTCTCGTCTCGTCTCGTCTCGTCTCGTCTCGTCTCGTCTCGTCTCGTCTCGTCTCGTCTCGTCTCGTCTCGTCTCGTCTCGTCTCGTCTCGTCTCGTCTCGTCTCGTCTCGTCTCGTCTCGTCTCGTCTCGTCTCGTCTCGTCTCGTCTCTCGTCTCGTCTCGTCTCGTCTCGTCTCGTCTCGTCTCGTCTCGTCTCGTCTCGTCTCGTCTCGTCTCGTCTCGTCTCGTCTCGTCTCGTCTCGAGACAAGACGAGACGAGACGAGACAAGACAAGACAAGACAAGACAAGACGAGACGAGACGAGACAGGACGTGGCATGACAGGGCAGGGCAGGACAGGGCAGGACAGGACAGGACAGGATACATTAGATGGTAACAGATAAGATGAAGATGGTAACTGATGATATTACAATCTAAATTCTAGAACTAGATTAAAATTGAGTAGAAAATTGACTAGATTAGCAATGGTATTGCTTCCTTGTTCATTATTGAACGAAGCGTATAGCGCTATCTCTTTCTCGCTTCACTCTATTGCCAGATCGTCTTTTAACAATGTAGAATTAATTATCAATTGACAAAATATTCCATACTAATCCTGAAAATTCTTTATTTAAAATATGATTACTTGCTTAATGAAATATAATTATTATTTAACGAAAATCCTAAATGAATGCTATAATCACCTCGAAGACTTCTGCTACAGCAGACATTGACAGACAGTGATTTACAGCTGGATGGAAATTCGATGAGAACAACTATCCGAAAATTGGTTGCCAGCCCGGGAATCAAGCCCGGTTCCTCCAAATTGCCAATCAGGAATGCTCACCCTTACATCAAACTGACAATCTCTGGATAGCAGCGCTCATTTTTTATGAAGCCATTTATTTAGCCATTATTACAGCATTTATTCAGGATTTTCGTTGAATAATAATTATTTATTAATCAGCATTTGAATAAATGCATTCTCTATTCAATTCCAAAATATAATTGATTACTTTAACCTATAAATACAGTTAATATTACATCAATAAGAAGGTATCAGCTACTGTCTATAGAAGGCATTGACAAGACAGAGTTTCGGCAACGTTGTTCTCCTATCTTTCCTCACTGCCATTGCAATTATAACGTGGTCATCAGTATAGTACTGTTTCGAGTGGCTAACCCCTTGTTTTCTGCAATGTAGGCAACCCGCTCAACCGTGACCGGTATCTAATAGTACAGACAAAATAAGTAATAAGTCCTAAGTCCTTAAATTACTTAAATAATTACTAAGTCCTCTCTGCCAATAGTCAAACCCCAATCAAAAACGTTGAATACTGAGCATACTCCATCAAATCCATTGTCAATGAGTTCTAGCATAGCCACCTTTAATACAAGGCCCTGGCCTACGATATTGCAACGTCGCAGTGTAGGCCTGGAATCTAATACATGCTTGGTGAGAAAGATCAGCTGGTACTTTAAAAACCTTTTCCACCAATCATGTATTAGACTCCAGGCCTACACTGTGATGTTGCAATATCGTAGGCCGGGGCCTTATATGAGGTGGCTATGGTTCTAGACGTATATGAAATAATGGATAAAATGGAAATATATGACAATATTCGGATAATGTCGACGATAAATTCAGAAATGTATATTCTCTTGTGATGTATGAATTGTAATTCGAGTATTGCGGTGGTACTAATGAAGTTGATGATGGCAACGCGGAATGGGATAATGATATTAGAGCACAGCAATACCTGAAACCGCCTAATTTAGCTGGAAGCACTTAGCAGCTCTGAGTCTACATCGCAATTCAACCAGCTTTGCCTTCCACTAATAATGAGTTATGAAATTATGACTTATGAATTCGGGCTGTAATATCTTGTGATTTATCCTGCTGATGACGCTATACTATTTTTTCGCCCCACTTGGATGTAATGAGCTGGTTTTCGTGCGTCATATGGAGGCCGAAAATGATTGTTTTCTGACCAGGCCGCTGAAAGTTTTACGGCCCTAGGGCTGTAAAATAACCTTGAAGTCAGCTGATTCTGATTTGATGTGAACGTGTTTACATAATAGTTTATGAAACGGAATCAGTTTATGCTTCTAGAATTGAATAAGTATTCTACAATAAGATACTATCATTTTATTTTGTTTAAAAAAATACAGATAAGATATATAAATTAAAAACTAGATAAGAGAAGAGAAGACAAGAAAGACAAGACAAGACAAGACAAGTCAATACAAGTCAAGACAAGTCAAGACAAGACAAGACAAGACAATACAAGACAAGACAAGACAGAGGATCGGCAACATTGAAACGAAGACAAGACAAGACAAACAAGACAAGACAAGACAAACAAGACAAGACAAGACGAGACGAGACAGACGAGACGAGACGAACGAGACGAGACGAGACGAGACGAGACGAGACGAGACTAGACGAGACGAGACGACGAGACGAGACGAACGAGACGAGACGAGACGAGACGAGACGAGACGAGACGAGACAGACGAGACGAGACGAGACGAGACGAACGAGACGAGACGAGACGAGACGAGACTAGACGAGACGAGACGAGACGAGACAGGACGTAGCATGACAGGGCAGGGCAGGACAGGGCAGGACAGGACAGGACAGGATACATTAGATGGTAACAGATAAGATGAAGATGGTAACTGATGATATTACAATCTAAATTCTAGAACTAGATTAAAATTGAGTAGAAAATTGACTAGATTAGCAATGGTATTGCTTCCTTGTTCATTATTGAACGAAGCGTATAGCGCTATCTCTTTCTCGCTTCACTCTATTGCCAGATCGTCTTTTAACAATGTAGAATTAATTATCAATTGACAAAATATTCCATACTAATCCTGAAAATTCTTTATTTAAAATATGATTACTTGCTTAATGAAATATAATTATTATTTAACGAAAATCCTAAATGAATGCTATAATCACCTCGAAGACTTCTGCTACAGCAGACATTGACAGACAGTGATTTACAGCTGGATGGAAATTCGATGAGAACAACTATCCGAAAATTGGTTGCCAGCCCGGGAATCAAGCCCGGTTCCTCCAAATTGCCAATCAGGAATGCTCACCCTTACATCAAACTGACAATCTCTGGATAGCAGCGCTCATTTTTTATGAAGCCATTTATTTAGCCATTATTACAGCATTTATTCAGGATTTTCGTTGAATAATAATTATTTATTAATCAGCATTTGAATAAATGCATTCTCTATTCAATTCCAAAATATAATTGATTACTTTAACCTATAAATACAGTTAATATTACATCAATAAGAAGGTATCAGCTACTGTCTATAGAAGGCATTGACAAGACAGAGTTTCGGCAACGTTGTTCTCCTATCTTTCCTCACTGCCATTGCAATTATAACGTGGTCATCAGTATAGTACTGTTTCGAGTGGCTAACCCCTTGTTTTCTGCAATGTAGGCAACCCGCTCAACCGTGACCGGTATCTAATAGTACAGACAAAATAAGTAATAAGTCCTAAGTCCTTAAATTACTTAAATAATTACTAAGTCCTCTCTGCCAATAGTCAAACCCCAATCAAAAACGTTGAATACTGAGCATACTCCATCAAATCCATTGTCAATGAGTTCTAGCATAGCCACCTTTAATACAAGGCCCTGGCCTACGATATTGCAACGTCGCAGTGTAGGCCTGGAATCTAATACATGCTTGGTGAGAAAGATCAGCTGGTACTTTAAAAACCTTTTCCACCAATCATGTATTAGACTCCAGGCCTACACTGTGATGTTGCAATATCGTAGGCCGGGGCCTTATATGAGGTGGCTATGGTTCTAGACGTATATGAAATAATGGATAAAATGGAAATATATGACAATATTCGGATAATGTCGACGATAAATTCAGAAATGTATATTCTCTTGTGATGTATGAATTGTAATTCGAGTATTGCGGTGGTACTAATGAAGTTGATGATGGCAACGCGGAATGGGATAATGATATTAGAGCACAGCAATACCTGAAACCGCCTAATTTAGCTGGAAGCACTTAGCAGCTCTGAGTCTACATCGCAATTCAACCAGCTTTGCCTTCCACTAATAATGAGTTATGAAATTATGACTTATGAATTCGGGCTGTAATATCTTGTGATTTATCCTGCTGATGACGCTATACTATTTTTTCGCCCCACTTGGATGTAATGAGCTGGTTTTCGTGCGTCATATGGAGGCCGAAAATGATTGTTTTCTGACCAGGCCGCTGAAAGTTTTACGGCCCTAGGGCTGTAAAATAACCTTGAAGTCAGCTGATTCTGATTTGATGTGAACGTGTTTACATAATAGTTTATGAAACGGAATCAGTTTATGCTTCTAGAATTGAATAAGTATTCTACAATAAGATACTATCATTTTATTTTGTTTAAAAAAATACAGATAAGATATATAAATTAAAAACTAGATAAGAGAAGAGAAGACAAGAAAGACAAGACAAGACAAGACAAGTCAATACAAGTCAAGACAAGTCAAGACAAGACAAGACAGACAAGACAGACAAGACAAGACAGAGGATCGGCAACATTGAAACGAAGACAAGACAAGACAAGACAAGACAAGACAGACAGACAAGACAAGACAAGACAAGACGAGACGAGACGAGACGAGACGAGACGAGACGAGACGAGACGAGACGAGACGAGACGAGACGAGACGAGACGAGACGAGAACGAGACGAGACGAGACAGACGAGACGAGACGAGACGAGACGAGACGAGACGAGACGAGACGAGACGAGACGAGACTAGACGAGACGAGACGAGACGAGACGAGACGAGACGAGACGAGACAGACGAGACGAGACGAGACGAGACGAGACGAGACGAGACGAGACTAGACGAGACGAGACGAGACGAGACAGGATACATTAGATGGTAACAGATAAGATGAAGATGGTAACTGATGATATTACAATCTAAATTCTAGAACTAGATTAAAATTGAGTAGCAAATTGACTAGATTAGCAATGGTATTGCTTCCTTGTTCATTATTGAACGAAGCGTATAGCGCTATCTCTTTCTCGCTTCACTCTATTGCCAGATCGTCTTTTAACAATGTAGAATTGATTATCAATTGACAAAATATTCCATACTAATCCTGAAAATTCTTTATTAAAAATATGATTACTTGCTTAATGAAATATAATTATTATTTAACGAAAATCCTAAATGAATGCTGTAAATCACCTCGAAGACTTCTGCTACAGCAGACATTGACAGACAGTGATTTACAGCTGGATGGAAATTCGATGAGAACAACTATCCGAAAATTGGTTGCCAGCCCGGGAATCGAGCCCGGTTCCTCCAAATTGCCAATCAGGAATGCTCACCCTTACATCAAACTGACAATCTCTGGATAGCAGCGCTCATTTTTTATGAAGCCATTTATTTAGCCATTATTACAGCATTTATTCAGGATTTTCGTTGAATAATAATTATTTATTAATCAGCATTTGAATAAATGCATTCTCTATTCAATTCCAAAATATAATTGATTACTTTAACCTATAAATACAGTTAATATTACATCAATAAGAAGGTATCAGCTACCGTTTATAGAAGGCATTGACAAGACAGAGTTTCGGCAACGTTGTTCTCCTATCTTTCCTCACTGCCATTGCAATTATAACGTGGTCATCAGTATAGTACTGTTTCGAGTGGCTAACCCCTTGTTTTCTGCAATGTAGGCAACCCGCTCAACCGTGACCGGTATCTAATAGTACAGACAAAATAAGTAATAAGTCCTAAGTCCTTAAATTACTTAAATAATTACTAAGTCCTCTCTGCCAATAGTCAAACCCCAATCAAAAACGTTGAATACTGAGCATACTCCATCAAATCCATTGTCAATGAGTTCTAGCATAGCCACCTTTAATACAAGGCCCTGGCCTACGATATTGCAACGTCGCAGTGTAGGCCTGGAATCTAATACATGCTTGGTGAGAAAGATCAGCTGGTACTTTAAAAACCTTTTTCACCAATCATGTATTAGACTCCAGGCCTACACTGTGATGTTGCAATATCGTAGGCCGGGGCCTTATATGAGGTGGCTATGGTTCTAGACGTATATGAAATAATGGATAAAATGGAAATATATGACAATATTCGGATAATGTCGACGATAAATTCAGAAATGTATATTCTCTTGTGATGTATGAATTGTAATTCGAGTATTGCGGTGGTACTAATGAAGTTGATGATGGCAACGCGGAATGGGATAATGATATTAGAGCACAGCAATACCTGAAACCGCCTAATTTAGCTGGAAGCACTTAGCAGCTCTGAGTCTACATCGCAATTCAACCAGCTTTGCCTTCCACTAATAATGAGTTATGAAATTATGACTTATGAATTCGGGCTGTAATATCTTGTGATTTATCCTGCTGATGACGCTATACTATTTTTTCGCCCCACTTGGATGTAATGAGCTGGTTTTCGTGCGTCATATGGAGACGACGAGACGAGACGAGACGAGACGAGACGAGACGAGACGAGACGAGACGAGACGAGACGAGACAAGACAAGACGAGACAAGACGAGACGAGACGAGACAAGACAAGACGAGACGAGACGAGACGAGACAGGACGTGGCATGACAGGGCAGGGCAGGACAGGGCAGGACAGGACAGGACAGGATACATTAGATGGTAACAGATAAGATGAAGATGGTAACTGATGATATTACAATCTAAATTCTAGAACTAGATTAAAATTGAGTAGCAAATTGACTAGATTAGCAATGGTATTGCTTCCTTGTTCATTATTGAACGAAGCGTATAGCGCTATCTCTTTCTCGCTTCACTCTATTGCCAGATCGTCTTTTAACAATGTAGAATTGATTATCAATTGACAAAATATTCCATACTAATCCTGAAAATTCTTTATTAAAAATATGATTACTTGCTTAATGAAATATAATTATTATTTAACGAAAATCCTAAATGAATGCTGTAAATCACCTCGAAGACTTCTGCTACAGCAGACATTGACAACAGGGTTAACAGCTGGATGGAAATTCGATGAGAACAACTATCCGAAAATTGGTTGCCAGCCCGGGAATCGAGCCCGGTTCCTCCAAATTGCCAATCAGGAATGCTCACCCTTACATCAAACTGACAATCTCTGGATAGCAGCGCTCATTTTTTATGAAGCCATTTATTTAGCCATTATTACAGCATTTATTCAGGATTTTCGTTGAATAATAATTATTTATTAATCAGCATTTGAATAAATGCATTCTCTATTCAATTCCAAAATATAATTGATTACTTTAACCTATAAATACAGTTAATATTACATCAATAAGAAGGTATCAGCTACCGTTTATAGAAGGCATTGACAAGACAGAGTTTCGGCAACGTTGTTCTCCTATCTTTCCTCACTGCCATTGCAATTATAACGTGGTCATCAGTATAGTACTGTTTCGAGTGGCTAACCCCTTGTTTTCTGCAATGTAGGCAACCCGCTCAACCGTGACCGGTATCTAATAGTACAGACAAAATAAGTAATAAGTCCTAAGTCCTTAAATTACTTAAATAATTACTAAGTCCTCTCTGCCAATAGTCAAACCCCAATCAAAAACGTTGAATACTGAGCATACTCCATCAAATCCATTGTCAATGAGTTCTAGCATAGCCACCTTTAATACAAGGCCCTGGCCTACGATATTGCAACGTCGCAGTGTAGGCCTGGAATCTAATACATGCTTGGTGAGAAAGATCAGCTGGTACTTTAAAAACCTTTTTCACCAATCATGTATTAGACTCCAGGCCTACACTGTGATGTTGCAATATCGTAGGCCGGGGCCTTATATGAGGTGGCTATGGTTCTAGACGTATATGAAATAATGGATAAAATGGAAATATATGACAATATTCGGATAATGTCGACGATAAATTCAGAAATGTATATTCTCTTGTGATGTATGAATTGTAATTCGAGTATTGCGGTGGTACTAATGAAGTAGATGATGGCAACGCGGAATGGGATAATGATATTAGAGCACAGCAATACCTGAAACCGCCTAATTTAGCTGGAAGCACTTAGCAGCTCTGAGTCTACATCGCAATTCAACCAGCTTTGCCTTCCACTAATAATGAGTTATGAAATTATGACTTATGAATTCGGGCTGTAATATCTTGTGATTTATCCTGCTGATGACGCTATACTATTTTTTCGCCCCACTTGGATGTAATGAGCTGGTTTTCGTGCGTCATATGGAGGCCGAAAATGATTGTTTTCTGACCAGGCCGCTGAAAGTTTTACGGCCCTAGGGCTGTAAAATAACCTTGAAGTCAGCTGATTCTGATTTGATGTGAACGTGTTTACAAAATAGTTTATGAAACGGAATCAGTTTATGCTTCTAGAATTGAATAAGTATTCTACAATAAGATACTATCATTTTATTTTGTTTAAAAAAATACAGATAAGATATATAAATTATAAACTAGATAAGAGAAGAGAAGACAAGAAAGACAAGACAAGACAAGACAAGTCAATACAAGTCAAGACAAGTCAAGACAAGACAAGACAAGACAATACAAGACAAGACAAGACAGAGGATCGGCAACGTTGAAACGAAGACAAGACAAGACAAAACAAAACAAAACAAGACAAGACAAGACAAGACAAGACAAGACAAGACAAGACGAGACGAGACGAGAGACGAGACGAGACGAGACGAGACGAGACGAGACGAGACGAGACGAGACGAGACGAGACGAGACGAGACGAGAGACGAGACGAGACGAGACGAGACGAGACGAGACGAGACGAGAGACGAGACGAGACGAGACGAGACGAGACGAGACGAGACGAGACGAGACAAGACGAGACGAGACGAGACGAACGAGACTAGATTAGCAATGGTATTGCTTCCTTGTTCATTATTGAACGAAGCGTATAGCGCTATCTCTTTCTCGCTTCACTCTATTGCCAGATCGTCTTTTAACAATGTAGAATTAATTATCAATTGACAAAATATTCCATACTAATCCTGAAAATTCTTTATTTAAAATATGATTACTTGCTTAATGAAATATAATTATTATTTAACGAAAATCCTAAATGAATGCTATAATCACCTCGAAGACTTCTGCTACAGCAGACATTGACAGACAGTGATTTACAGCTGGATGGAAATTCGATGAGAACAACTATCCGAAAATTGGTTGCCAGCCCGGGAATCAAGCCCGGTTCCTCCAAATTGCCAATCAGGAATGCTCACCCTTACATCAAACTGACAATCTCTGGATAGCAGCGCTCATTTTTTATGAAGCCATTTATTTAGCCATTATTACAGCATTTATTCAGGATTTTCGTTGAATAATAATTATTTATTAATCAGCATTTGAATAAATGCATTCTCTATTCAATTCCAAAATATAATTGATTACTTTAACCTATAAATACAGTTAATATTACATCAATAAGAAGGTATCAGCTACCGTTTATAGAAGGCATTGACAAGACAGAGTTTCGGCAACGTTGTTCTCCTATCTTTCCTCACTGCCATTGCAATTATAACGTGGTCATCAGTATAGTACTGTTTCGAGTGGCTAACCCCTTGTTTTCTGCAATGTAGGCAACCCGCTCAACCGTGACCGGTATCTAATAGTACAGACAAAATAAGTAATAAGTCCTAAGTCCTTAAATTACTTAAATAATTACTAAGTCCTCTCTGCCAATAGTCAAACCCCAATCAAAAACGTTGAATACTGAGCATACTCCATCAAATCCATTGTCAATGAGTTCTAGCATAGCCACCTTTAATACAAGGCCCTGGCCTACGATATTGCAACGTCGCAGTGTAGGCCTGGAATCTAATACATGCTTGGTGAGAAAGATCAGCTGGTACTTTAAAAACCTTTTCCACCAATCATGTATTAGACTCCAGGCCTACACTGTGATGTTGCAATATCGTAGGCCGGGGCCTTATATGAGGTGGCTATGGTTCTAGACGTATATGAAATAATGGATAAAATGGAAATATATGACAATATTCGGATAATGTCGACGATAAATTCAGAAATGTATATTCTCTTGTGATGTATGAATTGTAATTCGAGTATTGCGGTGGTACTAATGAAGTTGATGATGGCAACGCGGAATGGGATAATGATATTAGAGCACAGCAATACCTGAAACCGCCTAATTTAGCTGGAAGCACTTAGCAGCTCTGAGTCTACATCGCAATTCAACCAGCTTTGCCTTCCACTAATAATGAGTTATGAAATTATGACTTATGAATTCGGGCTGTAATATCTTGTGATTTATCCTGCTGATGACGCTATACTATTTTTTCGCCCCACTTGGATGTAATGAGCTGGTTTTCGTGCGTCATATGGAGGCCGAAAATGATTGTTTTCTGACCAGGCCGCTGAAAGTTTTACGGCCCTAGGGCTGTAAAATAACCTTGAAGTCAGCTGATTCTGATTTGATGTGAACGTGTTTACATAATAGTTTATGAAACGGAATCAGTTTATGCTTCTAGAATTGAATAAGTATTCTACAATAAGATACTATCATTTTATTTTGTTTAAAAAAATACAGATAAGATATATAAATTAAAAACTAGATAAGAGAAGAGAAGACAAGAAAGACAAGACAAGACAAGACAAGTCAATACAAGTCAAGACAAGTCAAGACAAGACAAGACAAGACAATACAAGACAAGACAAGACAGAGGATCGGCAACATTGAAACGAAGACAAGACAAGACAAAACAAAACAAAACAAGACAAGACAAGACAAGACAAGACAAGACAAGACAAGACAAGAGAGACGAGACGAGACGAGACGAGACGAGACGAGACGAGACGAGACGAGACGAGACGAGACGAGACGAGACGAGACGAGACGAGACGAGACGAGACGAGACGAGACGAGACGAGACGAGACAGGACGTGGCATGACAGGGCAGGGCAGGACAGGGCAGGACAGGACAGGACAGGATACATTAGATGGTAACAGATAAGATGAAGATGGTAACTGATGATATTACAATCTAAATTCTAGAACTAGATTAAAATTGAGTAGAAAATTGACTAGATTAGCAATGGTATTGCTTCCTTGTTCATTATTGAACGAAGCGTATAGCGCTATCTCTTTCTCGCTTCACTCTATTGCCAGATCGTCTTTTAACAATGTAGAATTAATTATCAATTGACAAAATATTCCATACTAATCCTGAAAATTCTTTATTTAAAATATGATTACTTGCTTAATGAAATATAATTATTATTTAACGAAAATCCTAAATGAATGCTATAATCACCTCGAAGACTTCTGCTACAGCAGACATTGACAGACAGTGATTTACAGCTGGATGGAAATTCGATGAGAACAACTATCCGAAAATTGGTTGCCAGCCCGGGAATCAAGCCCGGTTCCTCCAAATTGCCAATCAGGAATGCTCACCCTTACATCAAACTGACAATCTCTGGATAGCAGCGCTCATTTTTTATGAAGCCATTTATTTAGCCATTATTACAGCATTTATTCAGGATTTTCGTTGAATAATAATTATTTATTAATCAGCATTTGAATAAATGCATTCTCTATTCAATTCCAAAATATAATTGATTACTTTAACCTATAAATACAGTTAATATTACATCAATAAGAAGGTATCAGCTACTGTCTATAGAAGGCATTGACAAGACAGAGTTTCGGCAACGTTGTTCTCCTATCTTTCCTCACTGCCATTGCAATTATAACGTGGTCATCAGTATAGTACTGTTTCGAGTGGCTAACCCCTTGTTTTCTGCAATGTAGGCAACCCGCTCAACCGTGACCGGTATCTAATAGTACAGACAAAATAAGTAATAAGTCCTAAGTCCTTAAATTACTTAAATAATTACTAAGTCCTCTCTGCCAATAGTCAAACCCCAATCAAAAACGTTGAATACTGAGCATACTCCATCAAATCCATTGTCAATGAGTTCTAGCATAGCCACCTTTAATACAAGGCCCTGGCCTACGATATTGCAACGTCGCAGTGTAGGCCTGGAATCTAATACATGCTTGGTGAGAAAGATCAGCTGGTACTTTAAAAACCTTTTCCACCAATCATGTATTAGACTCCAGGCCTACACTGTGATGTTGCAATATCGTAGGCCGGGGCCTTATATGAGGTGGCTATGGTTCTAGACGTATATGAAATAATGGATAAAATGGAAATATATGACAATATTCGGATAATGTCGACGATAAATTCAGAAATGTATATTCTCTTGTGATGTATGAATTGTAATTCGAGTATTGCGGTGGTACTAATGAAGTTGATGATGGCAACGCGGAATGGGATAATGATATTAGAGCACAGCAATACCTGAAACCGCCTAATTTAGCTGGAAGCACTTAGCAGCTCTGAGTCTACATCGCAATTCAACCAGCTTTGCCTTCCACTAATAATGAGTTATGAAATTATGACTTATGAATTCGGGCTGTAATATCTTGTGATTTATCCTGCTGATGACGCTATACTATTTTTTCGCCCCACTTGGATGTAATGAGCTGGTTTTCGTGCGTCATATGGAGGCCGAAAATGATTGTTTTCTGACCAGGCCGCTGAAAGTTTTACGGCCCTAGGGCTGTAAAATAACCTTGAAGTCAGCTGATTCTGATTTGATGTGAACGTGTTTACATAATAGTTTATGAAACGGAATCAGTTTATGCTTCTAGAATTGAATAAGTATTCTACAATAAGATACTATCATTTTATTTTGTTTAAAAAAATACAGATAAGATATATAAATTATAAACTAGATAAGAGAAGAGAAGACAAGAAAGACAAGACAAGACAAGACAAGTCAATACAAGTCAAGACAAGTCAAGACAAGACAAGACAAGACAATACAAGACAAGACAAGACAGAGGATCGGCAACATTGAAACGAAGACAAGACAAGACAGACAAGACAAGACAAGACAAGACAAGACAAGACAAGACGAGACGAGACGAGAGAGACGAGACGAGACGAGACGAGACGAGACGAGACGAGACGAGACGAGACGAGACGAGACGAGACGAGACGAGACGAGACGAGACGAGACGAGACGAGACGAGACGAGACGAGACGAGACGAGACGAGACGAGACGAGACGAGACGAAGACGAGACGAGACGAGACGAGACGAGACGAGACGAGACGAGACGAGACGAGACGAGACGAGACGAGGACGAGCCATTATTACAGCATTTATTCAGGATTTTCGTTGAATAATAATTATTTATTAATCAGCATTTGAATAAATGCATTCTCTATTCAATTCCAAAATATAATTGATTACTTTAACCTATAAATACAGTTAATATTACATCAATAAGAAGGTATCAGCTACCGTTTATAGAAGGCATTGACAAGACAGAGTTTCGGCAACGTTGTTCTCCTATCTTTCCTCACTGCCATTGCAATTATAACGTGGTCATCAGTATAGTACTGTTTCGAGTGGCTAACCCCTTGTTTTCTGCAATGTAGGCAACCCGCTCAACCGTGACCGGTATCTAATAGTACAGACAAAATAAGTAATAAGTCCTAAGTCCTTAAATTACTTAAATAATTACTAAGTCCTCTCTGCCAATAGTCAAACCCCAATCAAAAACGTTGAATACTGAGCATACTCCATCAAATCCATTGTCAATGAGTTCTAGCATAGCCACCTTTAATACAAGGCCCTGGCCTACGATATTGCAACGTCGCAGTGTAGGCCTGGAATCTAATACATGCTTGGTGAGAAAGATCAGCTGGTACTTTAAAAACCTTTTCCACCAATCATGTATTAGACTCCAGGCCTACACTGTGATGTTGCAATATCGTAGGCCGGGGCCTTATATGAGGTGGCTATGGTTCTAGACGTATATGAAATAATGGATAAAATGGAAATATATTACAATCTAAATTCTAGAACTAGATTAAAATTGAGTAGAAAATTGACTAGATTAGCAATGGTATTGCTTCCTTGTTCATTATTGAACGAAGCGTATAGCGCTATCTCTTTCTCGCTTCACTCTATTGCCAGATCGTCTTTTAACAATGTAGAATTAATTATCAATTGACAAAATATTCCATACTAATCCTGAAAATTCTTTATTTAAAATATGATTACTTGCTTAATGAAATATAATTATTATTTAACGAAAATCCTAAATGAATGCTATAATCACCTCGAAGACTTCTGCTACAGCAGACATTGACAGACAGTGATTTACAGCTGGATGGAAATTCGATGAGAACAACTATCCGAAAATTGGTTGCCAGCCCGGGAATCAAGCCCGGTTCCTCCAAATTGCCAATCAGGAATGCTCACCCTTACATCAAACTGACAATCTCTGGATAGCAGCGCTCATTTTTTATGAAGCCATTTATTTAGCCATTATTACAGCATTTATTCAGGATTTTCGTTGAATAATAATTATTTATTAATCAGCATTTGAATAAATGCATTCTCTATTCAATTCCAAAATATAATTGATTACTTTAACCTATAAATACAGTTAATATTACATCAATAAGAAGGTATCAGCTACTGTCTATAGAAGGCATTGACAAGACAGAGTTTCGGCAACGTTGTTCTCCTATCTTTCCTCACTGCCATTGCAATTATAACGTGGTCATCAGTATAGTACTGTTTCGAGTGGCTAACCCCTTGTTTTCTGCAATGTAGGCAACCCGCTCAACCGTGACCGGTATCTAATAGTACAGACAAAATAAGTAATAAGTCCTAAGTCCTTAAATTACTTAAATAATTACTAAGTCCTCTCTGCCAATAGTCAAACCCCAATCAAAAACGTTGAATACTGAGCATACTCCATCAAATCCATTGTCAATGAGTTCTAGCATAGCCACCTTTAATACAAGGCCCTGGCCTACGATATTGCAACGTCGCAGTGTAGGCCTGGAATCTAATACATGCTTGGTGAGAAAGATCAGCTGGTACTTTAAAAACCTTTTCCACCAATCATGTATTAGACTCCAGGCCTACACTGTGATGTTGCAATATCGTAGGCCGGGGCCTTATATGAGGTGGCTATGGTTCTAGACGTATATGAAATAATGGATAAAATGGAAATATATGACAATATTCGGATAATGTCGACGATAAATTCAGAAATGTATATTCTCTTGTGATGTATGAATTGTAATTCGAGTATTGCGGTGGTACTAATGAAGTTGATGATGGCAACGCGGAATGGGATAATGATATTAGAGCACAGCAATACCTGAAACCGCCTAATTTAGCTGGAAGCACTTAGCAGCTCTGAGTCTACATCGCAATTCAACCAGCTTTGCCTTCCACTAATAATGAGTTATGAAATTATGACTTATGAATTCGGGCTGTAATATCTTGTGATTTATCCTGCTGATGACGCTATACTATTTTTTCGCCCCACTTGGATGTAATGAGCTGGTTTTCGTGCGTCATATGGAGGCCGAAAATGATTGTTTTCTGACCAGGCCGCTGAAAGTTTTACGGCCCTAGGGCTGTAAAATAACCTTGAAGTCAGCTGATTCTGATTTGATGTGAACGTGTTTACATAATAGTTTATGAAACGGAATCAGTTTATGCTTCTAGAATTGAATAAGTATTCTACAATAAGATACTATCATTTTATTTTGTTTAAAAAAATACAGATAAGATATATAAATTAAAAACTAGATAAGAGAAGAGAAGACAAGAAAGACAAGACAAGACAAGACAAGACAAGACAAGTCAATACAAGTCAAGACAAGACAAGACAACAAGACAAGACAATACAAGACAAGACAAGACAGAGGATCGGCAACATTGAAACGAAGACAAGACAAGACAAGACAAGACAAGACAAGACAAGACAAGACAAGACAAGACAAGACAAGACAAGAGAGACGAGACGAGACGAGACGAGACGAGACGACGAGACGAGACGAGACGAGACGAGACGAGACGAGACGAGACGAGACGAGACAGACGAGACGAGACGAGACGAGAACGAGACGAGACGAGACGAGACGAGACAGACGAGACGAGACGAGACGAGACGAGACGAGACGAGACGAGACGAGACGAGACGAGACGAGACGAGACGAGACGAGACGAGACGAGACGAGACGAGACGAGACGAGACGAGACGAGACGAGACGAGACGAGACTAGACGAGACGAGACGAGACAGACGAGACGAGACGAGACGAGACGAGACAGACGAGACGAGACGGACGAGACGAGACGAGACGAGA
>NW_024090984.1:0-23270 GCF_014356525.2 Nilaparvata lugens | reverse complement strand
TTTAAGACTAATATTACATCCTTCTGAAATAGACACAATCTAAAATTTTTCTATCCGATGATGATTTGGAGATATGGCAGTAGATGTTGGCTTCAGAGGCTAGACTTCCCGGCGTGTCTATTCTATAACTGGTCTAAGGTTTAAAATAATCATTTATATTTTATTAAGTAAGAAATTATATTTTTCAATAAGTTAATTTCATAATGAATTTTCTTGAGATGAAGTATTTTGTTAATTAATTATTAATTCCACATTGTTAAAAGACGATCTGGCAACTGAGCAGAGCGAGAAAGATATAGCGCTACCCGCTTTGTTGGATGATATACAAGGATAGCAATACCATTGCTAATCAAACACTGCCATTATAACGTGGACCTCACTATAGACTCGTCGCTTAGGAATACCTTAGATAGCATTTTAAAAGTAAGTACTAGCAAGTCAACTAGACTTCCCTCTAGCATTAGGGCTGTGGAACAGGCTGAAAAAAACTTTTTACTGGTAATATTTTTAAAAGTTTGTTGAGCTGAAGCAATGCTTTCTATGAAAGCACTCGTTGATCAAAATAATACATTTCATACAGATATTCATAATATCTGACACATTATTGATCCAGCAAAATCGCTTCACATGGATCTGTAAGGCTCATATTACACCAAGCCAGTGGGACGCCAGAGAGCGGCCGAGTATAGAGCAAGTTCAGACACCAGTGAGACACCAGGATTGGTGACCCGAGTGAGACACCAGCCGGCCGCCTAAATCTGGTGTCTTGGCTGGCGACCTTACTGTGTTTAATTTATTTACGAAAAGATAGACGCAAACAGGATTTAACCCGAAAATTGCATTTATAACACAATAATTACAATATTATTCTTATGAGAATGATTGTAATGAGCGGAATAACAACTAATGCCCCGCGACACGCTCGGACACTTGGCCACCCACTGGTGGCCTAATGTAATACGAGCCTTTAGTGAGGTCCACGTTATAATGGCGGTGGAAAAATATAGAACAGCGTTGCCGATTCACTGCCTTGCCAATTGCCTTCTATAGAGGAGAGCTGATACCAGTATATTCGATGAAATACAGGATGCGGCAGCAAAACTTCCTTTTTTCAAAGTAAATAGAGCTCATGTATCAGAAAGTTTGTATTTATTTTTGTAATGTAGACACATATAAAGTTTTGTTTCAATTAGTTTCGAATATCAAATCAGGTAGATGACGTCCCCCGTTCTCCATACCCTGAGTAAACAGATTTCTGGCGTTTGTCATGAATCCTACCAGCAGCATTGCAGGCGTTATATGTTAGCAATTTATTCCCTGATATTGGTATTTAAATCTTGAAGGGTCCTTGGACGGTTCACATAAACAAGGGATTTCAAAAACCCCATAGAAAAAATTCACAAGGAAGATCAAATCGGAAGATCAGACTGGCGACTCCTAATCGCTCCTAACTGAGATGAGGCGTCCTGGAAAGTGTTCCTCAATTGGAGTCATGCTCAGAAAGTTCCTGCACAGTTGCCTTTTTGTATGGATGGAAATGAAGATCATCATGGGGAATTCGTCTCACAGAACAATGGGAAAGTCCAAGAGCAGACGCATGTTTGCGCGCAGAACGCTGTGGTGATCTCAACATTGAAACTCTCACTGCCTCCATGTTCTCAGGTGACCTAATGGGCCGAGGGACTTCAGTTCTTCGTCTTATCGCACTTGCAGTCTGTCTGAACGTGGTGACCCACGTAACAATTGATTTCCGGTCCGGGACAGTAGACTAGAGGGCTAAATAAAAGAGATTTCGAAATGCTCGCTGGGTTGTGATCACAGAACATCCGCTCGAAAAATAAGTCTCAGCAACAGTAAATGAAAAATAAACAGCAAATGCATGCTTCTCATTGTTCCAATGCATGATGGCGACTGAACATGTCGGGAAGAAAACTTTATAGTCTGAACTCTTCAACGTAACCAATTTTATTTTGTTCTACTGTGACATCAGCTGACTGAATAGCGTTTAATTTAAAAAAAGGAAGTTTTGCTTCCGCACCCGGTATTAACTGCTCATTCTTGTTTGCAATGATCAATTTTCTTTTATTCGTCAATAAAATAAGATTTTCAATAATTATTGAATAATGAACTTCACAACTTGCTAATAAGATTGAATATTCTGTTAATCAATTATATTTTTACATTGTTGAAAAACGATATGACAACATTGCAGAGCTAGAAAAGGATAACGCTATCTGTGAAATTATAGACAGGGATAGCAACACAAATGTTAATCAAATACTGTCATTACAACGTGGACCTTACAATAAAAACATGAAATTATTTTGTGGGAAACCGGTGACCTAAATACGGTCCCAGGTTGATTCTAAACTAGTATGATATTATGAAAGATTAGGACTTGAAATTTTCGAAAATTCATTGACTCATTTTTAAGTTTTCACTGTTAACGGGTGAGCCAACACGAATCTAAAGGTGCGTACAGATAGATTATACGCGCCGCGAACATGAGCAATTCACTTTTAATCAGCTGACTATATCTGTATTTTTACAGAAACGGTAAGATACAGATATAAAAAGCTTGGCATCAGCTGATTAAAATTGAATTATTGCTCATGTTTGCGGCGCGTATATCTGTACGCACCTTTAGACTTGTGCAACTGAAATGTCAAGTTTTATGTTGCGAGCCAAAGGGAAGTAATTTTGATAAAATTTGTTGAATAAGAGTTTTGAGTTGATATTATGGATTTTTTCCACAGTAATTGAAAAACACAGTTTTATTTTTGTCACATCCACATTTATATATATATTTTATCACTTGTATACATGTCACATCCACATTTATTAGACTTGTATCACTTGTATACTAAGTCTAATAAAATGTGGATGTGACAAAAAGGGAACTAGCTTTGAAGGTAGGTCAATGACTGCAATTTTTTCATTAGATTCAAGTAATATTGACGGTTTGAGGTGGATTGCAAGCCACAGAAAAGTTATTAAAAAGCAAACAACTGAACTTGAAGACAAAATCACAGCAATGATTTATTTCATTAAATAAAACATATTGAAGTGTCACAACAACTTATTGCTAAATTACGGTACCGGTAGCGAAATACTAGTATCGGTTGTTACATCATTCTCAATATTATATAGTCAGCTTCGTTAACTGGATAATTTTATAAAAATTCGGGAGAGAAGTAGCTCAAGTTTAACTGGCTTTCTTCTCTCCAATCATTTTTATAATTAACGTTAATATGTGATATTAATTGAAATAAAGAATTATTACTTTAAAAAATAATTATAACAATTCAAGTGGTTGTGTCAAATTCAAGTATTTTGAAGTAAGATGTGTATTTCTATTTTTCAATTAAATAATTTTCTACAATATAATAATAGACATAAACAGACATTGAACATTATGATTATCAGCATATGAGCGTCAATTATTCACTAACTTATTACTGCACAAGAGGCTATGTAATAAATTGAATATCGGCTCAGTTTCTGACTCGATTCTATGTTATTAAATAGAGGTAAGAAGAAAAACTCATTAAAAATTGCATGGTTGCCTGTAAAGTCGGTATACGGGCGAAAGTTTTACGTGACAACGACTTTGAGTGGTAAAATAATTTTAATGTGAATATTCATTCGTATAGTAGGAAGAAGGATGAAATAACTCACAATGAGAGTGAGTGAGAGGCACGCGTCCCTTCCACTCGGGCATGGTTAGCCCGCGCCCACCTAAGAGCGAGAGAGACAACCATTGACTTGACATTTTGAATTAGTGGCGCAGTCGCAGGAGATTGCTTTCGGCGCCTGCGCAGGTTGACTGCTCCGTTTCACTCTCTCTCCAGGTGAATGCCTTCGGAATGCTGCGTTGCTCGCAACTGCTCCTATTCGTGCTCTTTCCAGACGACCGTGAACCGAAACGAACGCTCTCACTCGCTCTCATTGTGGGCGCATAACGTGGGAACGTAACGCAGTTTCTTGAAGTGTCTCCCGGCAAACCAATTTATAAGACGTTGTCACATCAAAATTATAAAATACTTCAACGATTTTAGTTTTTTTCTCTTTTGTTACGAGATTTCTTAAGTCACTGAATATTTTCAATTAATATATGAGATAGAATAATATTAAAAAAAAAAAAAAAAAACATTGAATCATCGATAGCGAACAAACCCTCCTTGGCTAAACGACGCCTATTGCATTGAAAATTATGTATTCAATCAAATAAAAGAAAATATAAAGTGGCAGCCTACAGCTAAATCGGCTGGCAGACTGGCTCTGCAGCATTGCATTCGTCATGCCGGCGCCACACTCTCGCCAAGTCGCTCGTCAAGCGGCTCGCTGTATATACATCTATAAGAAGGCAATTGAAGGCGAGCGGTGGCATAGTAGTCATCCACACTGTCGCGCTCGTCGTCATCTGTACGCACTTGGCAAGAGTGTGGGAGCGGCATGATACATGTCAGATTTGCAGTACTTCATAGAATGAAGCTACTGTTCAACTCAGATGTTTTTCGGTAGTGTTTCATTACCACCACTTTGCTCCACAATAAACAAGCACAAGCGCATCATATGTGATAAACTGCAAGGCCTATTATAAGCCTGCAATGGATATTCAAATCTTAATGGGAGAACAGAATACAATGTCAAGATAGAGAGGTATGTTACAACACTCACCAGCTGTGAATAGCCGCACTTGAAGGCTCTGGTCGATGACTCAAGTCACATCAGGATGTACAGCTCATATCAGCATCGATGCATTGCACTGAGAAATGTTGTCATGTATCTTTTCACCTCCAGTAATTCGGTTCATCCCTAAACAAAATAAAAATGAAAGGAGTTGAACTTCAGGAAAATAAACAATCACATGTCCGTGCCTATTTGAATGAAAACTATCCGAGGCAATGGATCGGCCGCCAAGTAGCTCGAGACAGAGCACTTCATCACTGGCCTCCAAGAAGCCCTGACCTCACCCCCTGCGATTTTCCTCTATGGGGGTACGTTATATCGACCGCTTCTACCAGCTAACATGTAGGAGCTCAAACAAGAAATAACAGCAGCTATACAAACTGTTACGCCCGATATGCTACTGAGGGTGTGCAACGAATTCGAGTATCGTATTGATATCACTCGATTGTCTGGAGGGGGTCACATTGAACATTTGTGAACTTGTTTTCTAGTGGGGAAAAACTTATTTTAATACTCTTAATTTCGATTTACAACCCAAGTTTCTATTATGTTTCCTTTATTAAATACATATTTTCAAAGTAGTGATATTCTTTTTGAATCACGGTGTATAAACATATCAAAAGAGACCCCCACAACATCCTTAATGAACAAACAAACTTCAAATCCCACAGCCTCTTCAACCTCCTACTCCAATAACCTACAAATTCAAAAATTCCCGCCACCCCCGCCGTCAACTATTCAAATAATCCCGCCATTCCAACAACCCACGCTGCTTACTAACTATGTATACCACAACGGAAGTATCAACCAGTGTTGAGGAAGGACCTAATGTCCGAAAGCGCTTCACAAATTTGAGTAGAAGCAGAGACAAGCAATACTACTGATATACTACCGATACTACTGATATAGGTGGCCACTTATGCTTATCCTTTATCTATGGTAGAAGCTTAATAGCTTTTATTTTTTTATCAGACTGCTATGTCGTAATTTAATTGTTCAAAAGTGAGAATAGCAGACTCACTGAATAATTCCATATAATTGCTTAATACAGTATAAAATTATTACAAGTACCGTAGTCTACATCTATTGTTCTATTCTCTGCATGCATTCATGGAACATGACTCCCAATATTATTCCACTCTTGTTCATTTTACTGTACAGCAGCAGCATTCACGAGTTCACGAAATCCAGCCAGGTCTGTCATTTCCAGCTACATTTATTTACACTCGATTTTCTAGAAGGTGAAAAAAGAACATGAAAAGGAACCAATAACATTCTGCATTATTGAATTACTTGTCAGCTTGTCTGCTTTTCAGTAGTTAGGTCTGTTGACGTCGTTCATGCGGTGGAGTGATCTTTCAAGTTTTAATCACAGAATACAAATACAGAATTACCGTATTTGTTTGTATAAACAACATTAATTATAGAAGTTTTTCTGGTTTTAATCACAGAATACAAATACAGCATTTTTTTCATACCAGAGGTTTTCTCTGGTTTTAATTCAGTTGAAGAGCGAGTGCTGTTTAAATTTCAGCTGATATTCAAATATAAAATTAAATGTGAACTAAAAGTAGTTCGGAGAACAGTAGAACTCGCTACACTCACTAACATCACTACTCACACACAACGGCCTATTCACACGCAAACACACAACATACAAATTGGATTTAGAGTATGATGATATATGCAATAGGATCGGTGGAGGACGCTGAGAAATAGAAGTTCTTTACACTTTTGAGGAGCTAGGATACATGGTTGAAGAGATAGAAAATCTGAAACTTGAAATGTGGGACTTGGGAAAAATTGATAGAATTATAAAAAAAAAAATCAAAATTTTCAACATGTGATGCATGAAATAATAGTCCAGTTAAACAATTTCCTGAAATTAAACAAATAATTCATGCGAATTCATATAATGATAATAATATAATAATAATACTGAGGGTGATGCCCACATAAGCTCTAAGGCTTGTGCGTGGGTAATGAGTGAGAGGGATGATGATGATGAGAGATGACGATTACTTTTTAGGTAGTCGGGACCCACGACTTATCTACCACATAAGTGAGTGGTCAGTATGATGCTGGGGAAACCTCTTGCAGGCCACTGTTCCAAAGTGCAAGGATTCTGACCCTTTCCTGTCTAAACATACTCGAGGCTGCACTACATGGACTCAAACGTAGAGCTTCCTTGGCTAGAGGATCGGATTTAAACGGGTACAATACGAGGTCTAGGAATGCTCTAAGACTTGATGCTCATAGAACGTCTTTTTTCAAGGTAGTCCTGATCACATGAGCAGGTAAGTTCATCACATCATTACTGTTTCAAATTTCAAAGAACTTTTAGACTGAAATACAATAATTGTCATAATATCATAACCAAGTCTGTTATTGAGAAATAACTAAATTTCTTATAAAAATCAAGATTTTTGCAACCCTGCGCTACATAATTCAAAGAGAACTGGTGATTGAATCGAGCCTTGCGAGCCTGCTGATCATATTTCTGGATTATCCAGCCGGGGTTCCAGGGGGCGGAGCCCAATGGCTAGACGGTTAAGGCGAGCGAAGCGAGCCTGCCGGCTAGTTATGGATTTAATCAAATGTATAGGCTACATAAAAATCTGGAATCTAGGATATCAGGGGCTGAGAAGCAAAGGGGTCCAAGTGAGTTTTTTCACAAGTTTTGAGAAAAATCCCTTCACTCCATTTCTGTAAAAATGTCACTTGGACCCCTTTGCATTTAAGCCCCTTTAACATTATTTAAATAGCCTACAATTGGCATTATCTCAATGGTGAGTTCTTTAAGATTTTCTGCATTATCAGACTATGATTGTTTTTATCAGACTCATCCATTATAGTAGAATGTTTTTGTAAAGAGTAAGGCCCCGTTGCACAAGAGCCGGTTAAATTTTAACCGTGATTAATTTTACAAGAACCAAGCAGAGAAGGCGTTTTTGATAAGACGGCTTCTCTGATTGGTTCTTGTGGAATTAATCACGATTAAAATTTAACCGGCTTATCAAAAACGTCTTTTCTGCTTGGTTCTTGTGAAATTGATCATGGTTGAAATTTAACCGGCTTCTGTGCAACCGGCACTCAGAATCAAATACGGAAATGATCCAACTTATCAAGTTCCTCATGATGTAATGTTTCTGAGTGGGTCATTAATACTAAAAAATGATATTGCTCCTATTTTTGTATAATTATTTTTTAGTTCAACTAATGGATAATTGAAACTTATTTCAGTAGAATAAAAATCAAATTATCTATATGCTTCGATTTTCAACTCTTCAACATTTATCCCAGTAGATGAACTTCCAACAGACACTTTAACGTAGAAATCAGTTGCAATTTCATTTAGTTCAACCCATATAGGCATTATTTTACAGCCTCATTAACAAACTAAAAAACTTGTTGATTTTGAACAAATTTTGTAGAAAATTGCGGTAAATTTTAAACTTGTCCACAGAGAATTTAGAGTTGGATCTTTTTATAACCAATGAACCAAAACAAACATGCAAGTAATGAGGCTATAAAATAATGCCTATAAGGGTTGAACTAAATGACATTACAACTGATGTCTACCTTAAATTTTTGGAAGTCCATCCACTGGGATAAATGTTGAAGATCTATATGCTATTTGCTGTATTTAGCCGTGGGCCTGACTACATATTTATTAATTCTCACAATGATTGATCACCAACATTGAAGATAGATTCTATTGATTCAAGATTCTATATTGAAATGTTAACCTCAATTTATTATAATAACTTGAAATCTATTAATCTATTCTATGCAACTAGCTACCAAACTGTTCTTGCTTAGCATTGGACGTTATATTACAGCAGATTCAGCACATTGCATTAATTCAACTGTTTAGGTAAATTATTTTTGATAATAATTTACAGTTTGACCAACCCCCCTCTAGTAAGGGAGCCCTATAGGAGTGGCGCGGTTCTGATCCTGGGTTCGGTGGATCTTTCAGGGCCCGGAATTGAATGTGGGGGCCATGGTGAAAACCATTACTCAAATAGGCATAGCACGAGAAAAACGTATATGAGCAGATTAACTGGGCAATTCAGATTATAGGACATAAAAAGAGGAAAACGTACATTGTGCAGACTAACTGGACAATTAAGATTATAGGACATCAAAAAAGTATGACTTATAATACGTAATTTCAAAGGTCTTAAAAGAAGCTGAGATACGTAATTTTCAAGGTCTTAAGAAGGAGCTAAAAAAAATCATTCGAAAAAAGCGTAAACTGTAATTTTCAAGGTCTTAAGGAGCTAAAAAATCATTCGAAAAAAGCGTAAACTGTTATTAGACAAAATTAAAAATTATGAGGTGAGAATTTCCAAATTTTCTGGCTTTGTAAGGGAATAACTTCCTGAACAAAAGATGAAATGGAACAAAAGGTGAAATGTAATACGGCATTATTGTAGATCTATTCATCCTCAAAAGGATGAAATCAAAGTCAGCTCGATATCTTGATTTGGAGCCGAGATTTACTTGTTTTACAATTTGGGGCAAACCTGTGGGTGGAGGGTGGCGTTAAGCAAACGGGGGATGATTCTAAGGACTGAAAATTTTGTGAAGTGAACAACTACAAGACCCAATCCCAACCTATTTCTGACTAAGTGCATCCTTATCTAAATTTGGGAGAGGAATAGCACAAGGTTACCTAATTTTTTCTCTCCCTATCTTTTTGATGATTTACTTATTGTATTAATACATAAAGATGGGGACTCTGCGGTTCCAGCCTATGTACTAAGAATACCAACACCAACACCCTGCAAAAATTCAGCTTTTACTCATAATTTTAGCGCATCAATGTTTTTATTGACTGGGCTATGATGTCCACAGAAGGCTCTGTACTCAAAGCTATATTCATCTATTTATTCAATTATTCAGTATTACGTAACTTTCAAAAAATTACCACCGACTCCCAAGACGGTTCCAATTCTAATTCATACAACAGTAGCTATAGTGAGGTCCACGTTATAATGGCAGTGGAGAAAGATAGGAGAACAACGTTGTACATCCTCTGTCTTGTCAATGCCTTCTATGGAGGGTAACTCATACCGGTTTATTGATATAAACTGTTCATTATCGTCTAAAATAATCAATTATTTTTTATCAAGCAAGAAATTATATTTTTCAATGATTATATAATGAAGATTAACTATTTTTTCAATTAATTATATTTCTACAATGTTAAAACCCGATCTGGCAACAGAGCAAAGCGAGAAAGAGATAGCTCTATCCGCTTTGTTAATGATAGACATGGATAGAAAAACAATTGCTAATCAAACACTGCCATTATAACGTGGACCTCACTATAGGTCATGTTTCATTTTCAATTTTTTTAATTAATCCAAATTAATTATCCGAAAAAAATAATTAAAATTTACTTCTAAAATTAATCAAATAAATGAATAAATGAAGCACTGGAATTGTGCATGAGAAAGAGAATGATGAGTCGTCCTACAGCTTTAGGTAGGTTCCGAACCAAGATTTCCAAACTCAAGAGATAGAGGAGTCAGTTCTTCAAGTGGTCGCCCGCACAAAGGAATAACGTTTTTCAGCGAGATCACGGAGACAACCGACAGAAACAATCACGGTCACCCATCCAACGAGAGTACTGACACGGCGCTGACAAAGGTGAGCTTAAAGTAAGTCTCTTATTGTAGGTGGATTCCGAACTATATATAAGACACAATCAAACACTAACTTTCAATACAGTACCATAGATCAAAAGTTTTGCCATCGACTAATTCAGCTTATATTAATAGAATTTCCATTCATAACCTGGAATAATTATTATTAAACGAAAATCCTAAATAAAAGCTGTAAATCACCTCGAAGAATTCTGCTACTGCAAATTATGACAACATGCTTAACAGCTAAGTGGAAATTCGAAATAAACAATCATTATAAATAATCATTCAAAATAAACAACAACCTCGAAATACTCCATTATTCCCACAAAAACAGAAAATTAAATTTACTAGAACAGTTTGAAATATACAAGTACACCAAACAACAGCCAAACAATATTCTAAATGACCAAATCAACTTTTCCTCCCACACCCTGTTTGACAAACTCACTTAAATCCTCTTCCATTAATCGCCAAAACTCCCCTTCACCGCCACTCTCACCAAATTTCACCCTCATAACCTTAAATATTTCATTTTCTGTTTGGCTTGAGAATGTGCAATACCAGCACGAAACGGTCGTCGCCACACCAAACAATGTGAGTGTTTTTTTCTCACTTTAAAGTTTTATGAAATACGATAGTAATAATAATAGTGAAAACAAGATAAATAACCAACAAGGGGATTCAAAAAAAAAGTATTTGCCAGCCCGGTAATCGAACCCGGTACCTCCTAATTGCATTGCCTCAGGAATGCTTATTCTTTGAATGGTAGCGCTCATCGAATTTCCATCTATAGTGAGGTCCACGTTATAATGGCAGTGGAGAAAGATAGGAGAACAACGTTGCCGATCCTCACTGTCTTGCCAATGCCTTCTATGGAGGGTAACTGATACCGGTTTATTGATGTAATATTAACTGTTCATTCTCGTTTAAAAAAAACAATTATATTTTATGAAGCAAGAAATTGTATTTTTCAATGATTTCACAATCAATTTTCATATTCGAGATTAAATATTTTTTTAATTAATTATATTAATTATTATTGTTAAAACAACGATCTGGCAACAGAGCAAACCGAGAGATAGCTCTATCCGCTTTGTTGAATGATAGACAAGGATGGCAATACAATAATGCTATCAAAGCAAAGCAATACAATAATCTAGCAATACAAAGCGAGAAAGAGATAGCTCTATCAGCTTTGTTGAATGATAGACAAGGATAGCAATACAATATTGCTAATCAAACACTGCCATTATAACGTGGACCTCACTATAGCTGTTAACCCTGATATCAATATTTGCAGAAGTCTTTGGGATGATTTACAGCATTTAATTAGGATTTTCGTTTAGTAATAATTATTCATTAATCAGCATTTGAGCAAATGCAATTTCCAATTTATTTCCATAACCTAGAAGTAAACTTTCTCTCAAACTAATCGTACTAAAATCGCATAAACACGAGATATGCAGCCACAGTTGGGATCAGAACTATCCAGCTAACGAGATCCTTCTCAACAACAAATTGTTTCTTCTTATCCCAAGTAATATATCGTAATCTCAAGAGATTATTTCCGCAAAATAACATTTTTTCAGCTGCAAGTCTTGCAATTTTCAAAAAAAGATTGAAATATTGGTTGTTTGAAATAAGTGATGAAGAGGCTGTGGCTCTGGTCTTGGCGGGCGGCGGACTCACCTGACTTCATAATAATTATGAAGTTAATAATAATTATTCCATGTTAATTATTAACATGACTTCTACTGACTCTATATTAATACCGACTGACTTTACGATACAGACTGGCTATATACGTTACAGACGAACATAACAATATAGAATGACTTTCTACAATACGAAACTATGACAGATACAGACTGGCTATATACGTTACAGACGAACATAACAATATAGAATGACTTTCTACAATACGAAACTATGACAATCATTTGAATGAAATTACCCTCGTCTATTAAATTCATTTAGGCTCTCCTTCTTCTTCCCCTTCATAAGATTCACTCTACTTGAAATACCAACTCGAGTCTACGCACAGGCCACAGTGTCAATGTCAGGCTCATTCCGTAATGTATAATATGAAACCCTAATCTAAGTACTTAATAATTTGTATTTTATATTTCAAAATATTTATCATTTTTGTACTTGCTGTATTGTGGAATAAAGAAGATTCTTGATTGATTGTTTCAAATAGAACTTAAATTGGTAAAATTAGAAAGCTTATACGGTACCTATTGGTAATAGTATGGTGAAATAGTATATTTCGCACCTAGGGCCGAAAATGATACTTTTCCGGCTCGAAATCGATTTTCAAGTCCGAGGCCGTAGGCCGAGGACTAGAAAAGATTGAGAGCCGGAAAAACATTTTTGCACGTGGTGCGAACGCTATTTTTCGCCACACAGGAAAATATACAATATATATATATGAGAATAATTGTTCATTAAGCACTTATTGTTTGAAAGCAAAAGTGGAAGGTCATAGCTCTAGCAAATCTTAGGTAATCAGAATATCAGGAAATTGTCCAAGTATTTTTATTTTTTATTCTGATTTGTCTAAATAACCTAAAAGATTATGTTCAATTATGTGGGAGGTTGTGTTTAAACTTTTTTATTCTTTCATATGACAATAAGATGATATTATTATAAATGTTTTAATTATTGAATAATAAACAAATAATAAAAAGTTTTTTGATAAGCTGTTTTAGCACACTTGAAATTTGGCCAATCTGAATGTCAACGTCAACAATGCTTGTTGTCATCGACTTGGGAAGTTAAGGTTAGAAGTTCTATCCTACTCTGAAAATCAAATTTGGATAGTTTATAATATATCTTATCTGAATTTCATTCATCCAAATAAAATGATAGTATATTATTGCAGAATACTTTATTCAATTCTAGAAGCATAAACTGATTCTGTTTCATAAATTATTTGTAAAAACGTTCAGCACCATGGATATTGCCCAAGTAGTTCCAAAATTATTCACCATGTTTCGTGATAAACGAAGTACTATGAGGTTTGAGGTTAGATTCTAT
Source organism: Nilaparvata lugens (assembly GCF_014356525.2). Taxonomy (NCBI): domain Eukaryota; kingdom Metazoa; phylum Arthropoda; class Insecta; order Hemiptera; family Delphacidae; genus Nilaparvata; species Nilaparvata lugens. The sequence continues at coordinate 9,879 of NW_024090984.1, read as the reverse complement.
TATACTCTGAAAATTGAATTTGAATAGTCTATAATATCTTATTTGTATTTCATTCATCCAAATAAAATGATAGTATCTTATTGCAAAATACTTTATTCAATTCTAGAAGCATAAACTGATTCTGTTTCATAAACTATTTTGTAAACACGTTCACATCAAATCAGAATCAGCTGACTCCAAGGCTATTTTATAGCCCTAGGGCCGTAAAAATTTTACTGGCCTGGTCAGAAAACAATCATTTTCGGCCTCCATATGACGCACGTAAACCAGCTCATTACATCCAAGTGGGGCGAAAAAACTGTTCCCTATCAGCTATCATGAATGCTCTACATTTTGGATGAGTTCCGAAATCTATTCTTCTTCTCCAAGTGCCTATCCGTTCCAGATGTTGGCTATCAGCATGGCTATCTTGATTTTGTTGGTTGCGATTCGGAAGAAAATCTATTTGTTAGTGCACATAAAATCAAAATTTCATCTATAGTTTCTCTACTGTAATGAAGGAAAGAACTGGCTTATACACGTACGGGATAGGAAAATTATGTTTTCCTACAGTTACCTTGAAAAGTGGCTATTCCTGCACTGATTACAGAACGCAAAGAATCACTTTTCCGCTCTAGTGCGGGAAAAAATTTTTCTGCACTCCAGATTTGCAACATGGCAACACAAAATAGTTGGTGGGTTATATGGAGGATTAGTGCACGAAAACAAAAATTAAGTTGGTAACAATGACTGTGGTTAGATTTAGATAAGAATCATTTCAATGGCTATCCTACATTTATGATAAAATCCCAATCTAGAAATCCAAAACAAGAATAGGCCTAATGTTTATCTAAATCATAATTAAATAATAACTTCTCATCATTTAATAATGAATAATGTTTATTTTCTATTGACAGTAATAATTATTTCAACTCCAAGCAATGAGAAATGTAGCAAACACACATTTTGAAATTCGAATTTTCAGGTTAAATAATTACCGTTCAAAATCCATGTCAATAAAATTAATAAAATAACATCAGAATATACTACAATAAAATATTTTCTGTTATCTATGTTATTTTATAAATATTTTTTAGTTTACTTATAGTATTTTTCAGTAATTCTAGTTAATCATAATTCTAAATATCTGAATACTGTTTTTAGCTGGATGAAACGAAGTTGGGTACGATTCTTCCCGCTAGGTTGCGCGCTTGTCAGTTCAGCCATTTTGCAGTCATCCAAACCAGCTGTTGGCATGTATTTTGAATGCGAAATTATTGTTTTATCTGTATTTTTTCTGATTCTTGAATGAATAAAAATGAGAACTTTGGCTGAAAATTTTCAACTTCAATTGGATTATTAATTTTTAAATGAATTAAGGTTTTTATTAATAACAGCATCACACACACAAACATTTGATGGATTTCAGCCATCATTTTATCCATAATTACCCACTTTTCATATTCAATGGTAACTGTAGGAAAAATTTAATGTGAAATACGTGCGCAAAGTTCCTCTGCTGCACTCAAGAAGCCATACCGCCCTCGTCTACGGCTCGGGCGTAAACGTTTCTTTCGGTGCAGCAAACTGACACTTTGCGCACTAGTTGCACAAATAACTATTGATGCATCATCACGTCTGAACTACTGGACCGATTAACTTGAAATTTTGCATATTAATCCTTAATTTACCGAGGATGGTTATAGGCCTACTTTGAATTCTTCAAGATTTCATTACGTCAAGTTTTCAGTTTGTAAAGTTTTAAAATAGACCCTTGCGCAGCACGGGTTACCTGCTAGTTTAAAATAATTTCAAATCGCTAGAAAAAACTGTCCAATCAAAGTAATCAGAATTGTATGGATAATGGAACTAGAGTAGAATATCACTAACTAGAGGGAAACTTCCTATTAAAATTAACAAAATGGGATGAAAAAAAACTTTTAATATTGCATAATTTAATATGTTAATGTGGGAACCTTCCTAACAAAAACCGATATTTTAAATTATTACAATATTATGAATAATTGAAAGAATTGAGATAATTCATCATCGATATTACAAATAAAAATTTTCATAATTATAAAGAATCAAGTTAGAACTGTTGGGAATTGAAAGCGTCAATAAAGTGTGAGAATAATAAACCCATATCCAATTACACTGGATACCAAAATTCAACAGACCTAATAGGTCTATACCTACAATAGCATAAACTTATAAACTTCACAAAAATAAATCATTCTGCAACTTAGAAATCAAACTTAAATTGATATAATAATATAAGTAATTGAAATAGTAGAATTTCAATTCACTGAAATGATATAAAAATTTCAAACATGAAACTCCCTGCCGACCGCACGGCAAATATGAATCGTAAATCATGAAGTTGACAAAAACTCGCAAAATTAACCTCAAACTTCAAGTGAAATTTATTAATAATAGTTTAAGATGCTCAGAATACGACATAAATTTGAAGCAATGGAAGGAATAATTCATGGAAAATGATGAAATTAAAATTTAGAAAGCCTACCTTGGGGTATCAAAATGGCAGCTTTCATACGATCTCAAATATCGGTTTGAAATTTATCAAAGTAGATGGAGCGCAATCACCAGAAATCACATTTCACAACATATAAACGTTAGAATAAACAATAAATTATCACTTTCTAGCACTGATAAGAATATTTATTTGGATTATTCAACGTAAATCATCCATAATACACGAGCTCGAACGATACACCTCTAGACAGTTCTGATTCGACAGGTCAAAAGAGAAAGTACAAGTAAGTCAGTGGAAGTGGTGGGGGTAGAAGGTTCTAGAACAAATTTGGTCACATGACCTCAAATGCAGATCCCTCAAATACTACGCAATTGAAAAAAAAATTACAAAATTGACAAAAACTCATGGATAAGGACTCTTTAAAATTAATGAGAAAGCTCAAAAACTAATAAGATTTATGAATATCGAATGAATAATCAAGAAAAATTGAGAGTAGTAAAGCGATTTAGAGAGGTGGGGGTGGAAGTTTCTAGAACAAATTTGGTTGGTCACATGACCTCGAATCCAACCAATCAAATACTACACAAGTCAAAAAGTATTACTGAGTTGACAAAAATCAGTTATACACACTCTTTAAAATTAATAAGAAAGCTCAAAAACTAATAAAAGTAATTAATATCAAACGAATAATTAAGACAAGTTGAAAGTGCTAGAGCGATTTCGAGAGGTGGGGATGGAAGCTTCTAGAACGATACAATCACGTGACCAATGACGTATCAAATACTTTGATACTGAACACAATGACGAAAAATTGGAAATAAGGCGCTAGGAAATCTTTCAAATTGAAAAGAAAGTTTAAAAACTGATAAAAGTCGTTAATATCAAAAGAATAATTAAATTGAAATGAGAAAAATAGGTATGTCTTCCCCCTCTACCCACTATTCATAATCTACATGCTTCGAAAAAATATGTAATGCTGGAAAGTTCATATATTGGGTGGATAATTTTTCAATAATGAATCAAGAAGGCTTTAAAACGACATAAATTTGAAACAACGGGTAAAATGATTGATGAAAAATGATCAAAAATTTAATTTCAAGAACTCACCTTTGTCTATCAAACATCAAAATGGCTGGCTGCATAGTCTCAAATATCTGTTTCAAATTTATCAACGTTCATCGAACATAATCACCGTAAATCACATTTCACAACAAAATCGAGTTAAAATAAGCAGTAATTCATCACTTTCTAGCACTGAATCGAGTAGTTAAATGATAAAATTCAATTGAAATGACGACGAGTTCACGAGTGCTAACCAGCCAGCCGAGGTACAAAAGGTAAAGTGAAAGAGAGAGAAGAGCGGTGGAAGGTTCTAGAACTAATTTGAGACCCAGGAAATTTGGTCATGTGACCAAGTGGAAGGGGCTTTGAAAATACGCAATACACAAAATTACAAAGTTGACCATGAGAAACCATTGAAAATTCGTTAAAATTGATAAGAAAGCCTGGGGAACTGACATAAGTTGCTAACCTGGCTTAATAATAAGAAATAAACTAAAGTTGAAAAGAGATTGACCATGACGTCATAGAACAAAGGCACTACGGTACCCCCACCCATCCTAATCAAAAAGATTCACCAAAAATACAGAATTACCAAAAATTTAGAAACATCCTTAAAATGCATGGGTAAACTCTAAAAATGATAAAAGTTATTAATACGGACGGAATAATTGAATTGAGTTGACAAAAACAACTCCAACATGAGACCACATGACAGCAAATACCCCTACCTAGTCATAATGTTAATTAGAAATCCAAGCATCTAACAAAAATTTCATTAAATAAATAAAACATCTCGGTTAATCAACATTGAAATGAAAAAGAAGGCCCTTGAATTGATGAAGGTTTTAATATCTACGGAATAATTAAACTGTCTTAAAAAACAACTCCATTATGAGTAAGGTGACATCCACGACTACCTGAGCTGATTATAGATTCAATAAAATGTTGTCAAACTTTACCAGAAATGTAAAATCATTCAAACATTGATAAAATCAATAAGGAATCTGACATAAAGAGAACATTTATTAATATAAAGATAAACCAATGTACGGTAATACAAAGTCATATTCACGTCTTTAGGAATGATGGAGGGGTATGGTATGATAAAATAAATGAAGTTACTGTATTCAAAATATTGAGTTGAAGATAAGTTATAATATAAATAAATTTTACCTTGACTTAGGATCCTGTGGCAAATACATTTGTATGACATTTCATCAACTCGAAACCTTCCAATTTCTCAATACAGTAGATGATTGCTCTGCCCTCATCAATTACGGTAATACAATTTGATACTCCAACCCTGAAAAATAATACGTAAAAAGAACTGTAAGCTACATGTCTCACATCAAACAGACCGTAATATTGATAGAAATTACAAATTAGTAGGTACCCACTTAACTATCATAAACAAGTCAAAAAACTCTACTGATTGTTAATATATTAATCTATTACACAATAATTAATTGCCACTAAGATAAGAATTGAATTGTATAAAAATATTAGATACTAACATTAATATCATAATTCAATAAGTAATCTTGTACAGAATAAATATCAGAAACTTCAGTATTCAGGTTAAAGGTTTTGAAAAGAGCAATCATAGAATCATTATTCTTATTACTTACTTGTCCATCCAGCTTCCAAATGATAGAATCAGTAACCACTATTATTATTAAATTGATTTCCACACTAGAAACAAATAAGAATTATTGATATTTCAATAAAACTGCGTACAAAATACACGCTTTAAACTTCGCGCAACTCTCTCCACTGAACTTTTTCCTCGACGCTTCGACAACAGCCTACAAAATGAAGAAAGTTCCTTCCATCTTCCATCAGCTGATTGTCTAGTTCAAATAATGACCACCGACAGCAGCTCATCTGTTGAACGGCCATTCAATTTTCGCGCGCAAGTTTAAAACCTTCTGATACAATACAAGTAATATTATTGATTTCGTAGACAATTTGATTTGATTTAGTTAAAAATATTTTATGCAATCCGTCTTCAACAAACTTTGTTAATCAGTGACACATCCTATTTTCTACCGTTTATGAAAATATTGATAATAAAACATTAAAAATCCAATTTATGCATGGATGAGTACGGTACAATACTTGTAATAAAACTTGACTATGAGAATTAATCACGAATGTTCATTCAATTATACAGAAAGACCCGCGATAGGTGTGACAGCCGAAAACCATAGATTCTACATAAAATTTGCAACAAAAATTCCTGAAATTTTTCTCATATCAACCTTAATTTTCGAGAACTATCTATTTTTGAAAAACGTTAATAATTAGAAACCTATCAGTCAAAATCCAATTCGAAGGATATGGTTGGAAAGAGGAAAAATTTCCTATAAGATTCATATAATTTATTCCCCTGTTTGACGTTTTTGAACTTTCTAGAGCGTTTAAATTGTTTGCAATTTGACTTCAAAACTCGACGAATGTACTTTTTCAACTAAGCTGCGTTTACACCAAAGTTATTAACAAAATGTTAATAACTTAATCCTTATAGATTCTATTAGATTGAACGGAACTTGACAAACACATATGTTCATCATGTGTATGATAAGTTATGTTCAATCTATAAGGATTAAGTTATAAACATGTTGTTAATAACTTTGGTGTAAACGCAGCTTAAAGCCTAAATAACAGGTGATTTGTACTAAAGATTGGTCAGCTATTTGTAATATTTTCTTTAATAATAAACGACAAAAGATCATACAATAATAACCACAAGATAATCCAAAATCGAATCCTCTGATCAGCTTCAACCAATAACAACTCAATCCTCAGAAATCCATAGAAGATATAAAGTTCATCAAAACATTGGACATCAATTCTCAACTGTGATTATGATTATTCAAACTTTTTGTCATTCATTATAATTATAGAATAAATTAGGAGTTATATAAATCTATGATGAATTATTACAGAGTAATGGAAGCAATCAAATCCTTCACTCAATTTAGTAACACTGGACTGCTTTAGTAACATAACAATCGATTATACACATTAAATTAAAATTCTCAAACTTCTAAGTTCTTAAATTATTATGATTGTTATAAATTTTACATAACAATAAATGTTCAAAATTGAGTATTCAATCACAAACAAAGATCCAGCAATGTTTCAAAAACTCAATTTGTCTCATCACTTCAAGTCAATGCCGGGGGATTTGCAATCCCCAGTTTTTTACAAAAACGCCAAAAAATTTGTCAATGACAAATACAGATTAATTCTTTCAATATCAGTGAAAACATTCGATTGAACTGATCAGCTTATTAAAAATAATAATCTCCAATCCAATATCTCCTAAATAATATCATTTGCAAACTGTCAAACATTCTACAACACATCTAAATGTAAATCTCACTTTAAATTTTCACCGATGAAGTTTCCACTCACACACACTTTTTTTGGTGGTAGTTGATGATTCAGATGTAAACTGTACAACAAATTTTATCAATATTTATAGAATAGATTGAGGATTATTGCGCTTCATTCATAACACTAGTCAAAAACAGTTCTGAAAGTTCCATGTCACGAATTTGTATTCTGCAAAAACCAAAGAAAATAGTCCATACTTCAGGAGTACAGTATCTAGTTTCTAGAAATGATTATACTACAAATATTTTACAATCTGTTTTATTATTCAATAAGCCAAATAACTTTACTTAATTCTACATTAATTAGTAGGGAAGATGATGTATTTTACAAGGGATTTTTATTTTTGTAAATACCTATCTATCACTGACAAACAAACAACAAAATGATTAGATGCTATCCTTAGCTTATGTTAGAAATTGTAGTTTTTATTTACACTACACGACACCATACAGACACATATCACAGTAACCAACAGACTGTTCTGTGTTTGTCTGATACAAATAGACGTGTTAAATATTTTGTTGTCAAACAAATTATAATGAAGTATATTATTTTTCTCTGGCGCGCTACATTCACGTTTTTACATAAATTAAGTGAATATTATTTTCTGTGATTATTTCTGTGATCTCTGGTTTCTGTCTGGTGTCGTTAGATGTAAATACAGCTCAATGTATTTATCCGAGGTTCAATATCGATACAATAAGTTATTTGTTACAACAATATCCAATATTTGATTGTCACAAACTAAGTTTACAATTTTAATTGTTGATTACAGAAGTTTCTTACAATTTGGTTTCAGAATATAGGATTTGAGTGTAGAGCAACTATCAAGTATTGAATATTGAGGTATTATCAGCTCAGATTCTGGTGGATCAGAGAAATTCTATTTTACCAATAGAGTGGCGTATTAAGGTGCGTACAGATATACGCGCCGCAAACATGAGCAATTCACTTTTAATCAGCTGATTATATCTGTATTTTTACAGAAACGGTAAGATACAGATATAAAAATCTTGGCATCAGCTGATTAAAAGTAAATTGCTCATGTTCGCGGCGCGTAAATCTGTACGAACCTTAATATAGAAGGATCATCAAAATAATTATGTTCCACATAATGTTTTAAAATTTCTTCCAATTTTGAACATTACTTACTTTTGGAAACTAGAATTTTTAAGAACACTCAATTTAGTGTACTCTCTGATTTTTGTGATATTATTTACTCGAATAACCTAATAAAAATTATGAACACGTACAAATTTTTTTTGGAATAAAGGTTTCAAAACAGGCTGTAATTGATATTTTATGGACAGAGAGAATATTAAAGTGCTATGGCCAAGTTCCTTTGGAATAGACTAATCTATCAAAATTGAAAATCATAATGTTATAGCTTACACTAGTTATTCATTTTGATGTGAAATTTTTTTGTTGTGATGTAAACTCACCACCACTCTTTTGACATTTCATTAGACTAAATTTGGGAATAGAAGAAATGTTGGTTAGTGCCTGTTTTTCATTCCACTATTTTGTTTCAATGTATAGATAAATAGTTCATTACTTGGTTGTATATGAGAAATTTCTGGAAAAATCATCAGGAAAGCCAAAAGATAAAGTGCCGGTTGCACAACAGCCGGTTAAATTTTAACCGTGATTAATTCCACGAGAACCAATCGGAGAAGCCGTCTTTTCAAAAACGCCTTCCTGATTGGTTCTCGTGAAATTTATCACGGTTAGAATTTAAACGGCTATTGTGCAACCGGACCAAAGTCTTTCATAAAAACCTTTACAGAGAGCTACAAATTCAATAGTAATGAAATTATATTGAGAGATCTAAAATCAATAATGAACAAGATCTTTAAATTGAAAAGGATCACTTCAATTTGAATAGTACTGAAGATCAAATTTACATTCAATTCCATTTTTTTACATTGTCAATTCCATGAACATAATTTCATAGTTATGAAAACCAATCAAAGAGTTTTTATTAGGATTCAAATTAAATCCTACTTCGATACAAGTATTTGTTCAGAAATGGATTTTTTTCCATTGATAATCCACTATCACTTCAATAGCATTCAAATCAATTTTTACAGTACATAGTACTTTCATACATCATTGAAGAGTCTCCGATTAACAACAGATAGTCACTTGATGAAGATATTGTTCAAAATAATTTTTTTATTGCAAGTTGTCATTTGCACTCCATTTCAAAGATTTTGTTCTAAATCATTTTTGTAAAGTAATGAAAATTAACTAGGTTATATAATATCCTACAGAACTCTAGATAGTCTTTTGAACCATAATTTAAAGAAATCGCTCAAAATAATTTTTGTATAGTATTGACTACATGTAGTCACTTGAACCCTAATTTTAGATTTTGTTCCAAATCATTTTTGTACAGTTTTGAACATCAACTAGTTTATAAATAATATTCTATAGAATTAAAATTCAATTGCGAATTTCTTCCACAAACTGTACACCATTGCATAGTGTTTAATGATATTCAATAATGGAGTCTTCAATGGTATTCAAAATCATTTCCAAGAGTCACTATCATGAAAAATCAGTGACAAGTACGGCTGGGCACACACCGATTAGTCAAGACAAGACTAGTCACGTTTAGTCACAATACTTTACATTGTTGCTTATGACGCAACTCACACTGATTAGTCATTGCAATTAGACAAGACTCCATAAGCAACTATGTGAAGTATTGTGACTAAACGTGACTAGTCTTGCCTTGACTAATCGGCGTGTGTCCAGCCTTAGATTAATAATATTGAACTGAAATTTACAGAAACACTTCCATAAACAGCAATTTACATAGTTACTTCCATCGTCCATCATTTGAAACATTTCCCATTGAGAAGAATTACTATCATTTCAATAGTATTGAAAATCAAATTTACAGAATAACTTGCACACACACTACTGTTCATTTC
>NW_024090983.1:0-23452 GCF_014356525.2 Nilaparvata lugens | reverse complement strand
CTGTAATTTACTATTCAAATTATCAAATACAAACAAGGAGCAAAATTTAATCTTCAATTTGAGCCAGGTTATTGGTACAGTTAAACATTGGTACAGTTGTTGGTTATTGTTATTAATGAACAATAAAAAAAGAGCAAAAACTCACCAGATTTAATCCAATTTTGTCTACTTGCCCTTCGAAGCCTTTATTAGGTGTTTTGGTCAGATTCAGGTGGAAAGAAATCTGGAAAAAAAGATAGGTTTTTGCTTCCGGGGGGTGGAGGGGGGCGTGGCCACGCCCCTTGATTCCTATGGCTGGGGGCGGGGCCAAAATGGCCGACTGGGGCTGGGGGGGTGGAGGGGGGAGGCCACACCCCTCGATTTCTATTGGTTAGGCAGCTCTCTCAAAACTCCACTACTGTTCAGTTCCGGCTGCAAATTTATTTCTCAGCTAACTGAGTTCAAGATATCCTCATAAGCTGTGAAGAATGGGGGCGCATGAGATATAATGATCTACAACTTTCATGGGAGTCTGATCTGAACAAGATTAAAAGTTGTCAGCACCCTCACATCACAATCAAGTTAGTGAACTTCCACAAATGGAAACGTTTGGAGTATGGTGATAATTTTCTATTTTCCTCAAAATTTCATACAAATATTATGATTTTTGACCGAGCGAAGTGAGGTCTAAGATTCAAGTCGACAGTTTGGCATTTCTCTTGATGTTTATAATTATGTTGCGCATTTTCATGAAATTTGACAGGTATGTTCCTTTTTAAATTGCGCGTCGACGTATATACAAGGTTTTTGGAAATTTTGCATTTCAAGGATAATATAAAAGGAAAAAGGAGCCTCCTTCATACGCCAATATTAGAGTAAAAATCAGATTATAGAATTATTCATTACTAGCCGTCAGGCTCGCTTCGCTCGCCATATCCGTCTAGCTAGGGGGCTCCGCCCCCTGGACCCCCGACTGGATCGTCCAAGAATGAGATCAGCATTTGAGCATTTTCATTTAAGCATTTTTATCATATTATGTTAGGACAATCCAGTCGGGGGTCCAGACTAAACGTCTGGCTTAACGGATATGGCCAGCGAAGCGAGCCTGACGGCGAGTAATATAATATTCCCAGGATTGAAGTAGCAGTGCCCAATCAATTTTTCTGCGATAAATGCATTTAAATCTTCAACTTGATGCCAACCTAACAAAGTCAGCTCAACTTAATGCCAACCTGACAAAATTATTAATTTAGTTGCCAGTTAACAACTGTTTCAAAGAGGTACTCTATCTAGATTATAGTTCTATAGTAACATATGATATGGAAATTTCAATATAATTAAGATTGGGAGAAGGGGAGAATATACATGCTAAAAGACGAACTTTAAACCCTTGAAAACAACCCTTAGAGTTAAAATATTGCCAAAAGATTTCTTAGTGCGCCTCTAAAGGGCCAACTGAACATACCTACCAAATTTGAACGTTTTTGGTCCGGTTGATTTTTAGTTCTGCGAGTGAGTGAGTGAGTGAGTGAGTGAGTCAGTCAGTCAGTGAGTGAGTGCCATTTCGCTTTTATATATTATATAGATAGATAAATCAGCTGTTTGGTGGACTATAATACTACCCGTTCAAAAACATTGAACATCTTGAAAATGTATCTTCCCATCAACGTTAGTAGACAGTTGACTACACTACTACCCGTTCAAAAACATCAAACATCTTGACAATGTGTCTTTCGATCAACGTTGTAGACAGTTGCAGCCAGACCTGATAACAGCGCTCACACTCACATTCCGGGACGACACGTCACGGTACGATATAGGACAGAAAGCTCTATGTTTATTTAGGATTTTTTCTAGACATTTTTCATTGACAAATAATTTATTGATTTTTGAAAAACATAACAACAGGTCAATGTTACTTACTGAGCGCGAGGTCTACTGTTCACAGAACTACTAGTAAAACTGTGTTTTAAAATTATTGAGAGATTCCAAAATATCAATTCTCATTCAACAAATTCTATCATGCATATAATAATATTTGTTTCATCTTTCTGAACAACCGAGATACAAATTTTTTAGTATAATGTATATTTGGACTGTAAATTTTTGTGATCTTTATAAAAGTGTTTTCATAACCTCATTTGAACTATTTTTATCAAAATTAGGGAGAGGAACAGTTTTGGGTTTATCCTGTTAATTCTCTCCCAATCATTAATTTGATATTGTGATTAAGGAATGTAATAAATGTAATGTAATGTAATTTATATATCAGGAACTATGTATCATTATATACAGTAGTAGCAAAAAGTCAGAACTTTGTGATGAAAAAGATGTGAATGAAGAATAGCGGTAATAAGAGGCCAAGACACTGTGAGTCCGAGGTCAGGGCCTTAACATAGTTGATGGCCCCTATCACACGGAGGCCACATCTCGGCCACTGCAGTTGGATGTCCCGTGTAATTAGATAGGTCACAAGTCAACGCTAATAAAAACCAAGCAAGAATGCACTCAAGGAGTACGCAGTTAAAAGTTGAAATAAAATTACTGCCCTTGATAGTATGAGAAGTGCTTTAGTGAGGTCCACGTTATAATGGTAGTATTTCATTAACATTGGTTCTTCTGTTCTTGTCTATCATCTTTGGTTTTTTTCTGTTTCAGTTTTCAGTTTGGTATTTCTCTGAATTATTAGAAAAATTTTTATAAATTATCAAAAAAAGTGTGAATTATTTATTCAATCTACTTTGGACCACATTTTCAAAGTATATTGATTTAAAGTATATTTTGTGTCCCTACTTTTGTTATAAAGTTTTTCGTTACAATTTCTAGTTATTTTGAGGATTTTTTTAAGCAACTCTCACCAGCGGGCAAAGATAATTTTCTTTTTGCTTGTGATGCCTACAAATTTTATAATTGTGTTTTTCTGCTCTCATGTATATGCATGCATGTGTAATATTGTATTATGAACAATTTATTTTCATTTTTGCTCGTTTATGTATGTGTATGAGTAAATTATTGTTTGTTTTATTTTTGGCAATAAATGAATTTGATTTGATTTGTTTCATCTTCGTGTTATCTCCAAATCATCATTGTATCATCTCCGTATCATCTTTGAATTATCTTTGTATCATCTTCTTATAGTAAGGTCCATCACGTTATGACAGTTTTTGATTGACATTGGTTTTCCTAATTCATTCTAACATCCTTGTTTCATTCTTGTATCATCTTCTTATCATCTTCGTATCATCTCTGTATCATCTCCGTATCATCTTTGTATCATCATCTTATAGTAAGCTCCATCACGTTATGACAGTTTTTGATTAACATTGGTGTTGCTATCCTTGTCTATCATCCTTTTATCATCTTTGTATCATCTTCCTGTCATCTTTGTATCATCATTGTATCATCTCCGTATCATCTTTGTATCATCTTCTTATAGTGAGATCCATCACGTCATAATGACAGTTTTTGATTGACATTGGATTTGTTATTTTATTCTAACATCCTTGTTTCATTCTTGTATCATCTTCGTGTCATCCTTGTATCATCTTCGTATCATCTCTGCATAATCTTTGTATCATCTTTGTATAGTGAGGTCCACGTTATAATGAAAGTATTTGATTGAATAATACTGGGTAGTCCAGTCCCACAAGAAGTCAAATTATCAATCGAAACTTAATAATAAGTAACTATAAATAAAAACGATGAAAACAAAATCTGATAGTTATAACATTGGTGTTATTTATTACACTTTCCTATCATTCTACAAAACAGATAGCGCTATCCTTTTGTAGTTCTAAAACATTGCCAGATCGTTTTCTAACAATGTACAAATATAATTGATTAACAAAATACAAAATGTATTATGGAATGTCAATCATGAAACTTTATTGTTCATTAATTGAGAAATATATTTTCTTGTTAAATTTAAATATATATATTTTTTGTTGTCGAATAAAATATAATTGATAATTTTCGACAATATTCAACAGTCAATATTGCATCAGATATGGCGGTATCAGTTATAGTATTATCTGACAAGGTAGAGAAACGGCAACGCTGTCTCCTATCTTTTTCCACTGCCATTATAACGTGGACCTCACGACTGTAGGACTGAGACGAATAAGTAGTGAGACTGGGAGAGGAGTGAGTTCCAATATTCAAGAAGAATGATACAATAAGAAATTAATTTAGCCTACGTTAAGGTGAGCTCTGAACAAGTAGCATCATTTACAAAACACCGAAACCACCAACCAATCATTTTTAAACCAGCAACCAATCATTCATAAATCACCAATCAATCATTCATAAACCACCAACGAATCATTCATGAACCACCAACCAATCATTTTTAAACCAGCAACCAATCATTCATAAATCACCAATCAATCATTCATAAACCACCAACCAATCATTTATAAACCACCAACCTAATCATTTATAAACCAGCAACCTAATCATTCATAAACCACCAACCAATCATTCATAAACCTCCAATCAATCATTCATAAACCAGCACACAATCAATAATTATAAACCAGCAACCAATAATTTATAAACCAGCAACCAATCATTTATAAGCCAGCAGCCGATAATTCAGAAATTGAAGCCTGGATTCATGACGTCTCATGGAAATGGTTCCATTTAAACAGTTTTCATTGTCGTCTTACATAGATTTCGATGCAACAAAATATAATACATTCTTTGAGTTCTAATTTCTAGTATCAACGCAGTGAAGGAAAAATTCTTCTTTTTAGCTTCGTTTATCCCAACACTTTTCATTAAAGCTCCCGTTTCTCGTCATTTACGGAGATATATACTTTGTGCTGTGATCAACTATATGGCGTCCATAAAAGTGAATGCATTTTGATGGCACCATTACAAGCATATTACACACGTAAAGTCTTTATACCTCATAAACTGGAGCCAAGCAACTGTGTCCTTGACTAGGTATTTTCACCACTACCAACACACAGTTCTACAAAATACTTTACTTTCCAAAAAAATATTCAATTTCCTTCGATAATCATTATGTTCTGATATTGATAAATCTTGATATATTTTTTAGACAAAAATTGAATTTGAACTTTCAAGCATCACCAAAACTATCAAAAAACTTTTCTTCATTTGTGTTCATTAGGCCTATTCAAGAATCAAAACATTCATAATAATATCATATTATTGCCATTTGAAAGAATAAAAAAGTATAAACTTAACCTCCCACATAATTGAACATAATCTTTTAGGTTAATTAGACAAATCGAAATTTACCCAAATCAGCTTAAGTACTGCGTCTACCACTAAACCTGGTGGATAATTTTGAAACTACTTAAAACTACTAGAGACAACCTATTTTTACTTTCCTTGCTCTATTACCATAGAGGTAAGGGAAGTATTGCTTTCCGAAAAAATTAAGGTACCCCAATTTCAAAATGTCTATATGTTTCAAGGTGTGTGTGTGTGTGTGTGTGTGTGTGTGTGTATGTGTATGTGTATGTGTGTGTGTGTATATGTGTATGTGTGTGTGTGTGTGTGTGTGTGTGGTGTGTGTGTGTGTGTGTGTTGTGTGTGTGTGTGTGTGTGTGTGTGTGTGTGTGTATGAGTGTATGTGCGTCTGTGTACACGATATCTCATCTCCCAATTAACGGAATGACTTGAAATTTGGAACGACACGAAAAATTTCGATCACATGCGATTCAAGATGGCGGCTAAAATGACGAAAATGTTGTCAAAAACAGGGTTTTTCGCGATTTTCTCGAAAACGGCTCCAACTATTTTGATTAAAGTTATACCTAAAATAGTCATCGATAAGCTCTATCAACTGCCACAAGTCCCATATCTGTAAAAATTTCAGGAGCTCCGCCCCATCTATGCAAAGTTTGATTTTAGATTCACAATTATCAGATACAATTTAAACAAAAAAATTTGAGTGGAAAAGATTGAACATGAGAATCTCTACAATTGCTGTTCAGTAACATTCTCACCTAAAATTAAAAATAAGCTCGAAATTCGAGAAAATGCGATTATCCAATTGGAAACTGTTGGCAACTGTTGATTCTATTAAATGATTCACTATGAAGAGATAGCAGACCTCGTGTGTCTCCAGCGTTATTGCCCTGTCACCAGCTGGCTCAAATTTTTGAATAGTAGACTTGAGATGCACGGGAACACTAGCGTCAGGTGATCAATTTCATAACGGCAAGGAAAGTAGTGTGAGTGCGCCACACCAGATTTTTCGGACATGTAATGCATTATCTAAATTTGCGAATAGAATAGTTTTGGGCCGAGCCTGTTGTTCGTTTCTGATCATATTTATGATTTGTAATAATTGTATACACAAATAAATAGATAATCTCGTCTTTTCAATTTCTTTTCAAACTTTATCTCCCTCGTTCTAGGGTTTGTAGCTAGGATTTTTAGGACTCATTCATCTTTTCTGGGTGTTGTCCACCTAGACAACAGAGGCAGAGAGGACCTACAGTCCTAACCTCGCCCTTGATAGAGGTAATTCTCTCCATTAATTATAGATTGGTATTCATATGACTCATCAAGTTTCAATTAATCTCTCTTCTTTTCTAGATTGTCAAAAATCCTTTCACAACTGAGCATAAAAATCGACAATCGATTTCCAAATTGATCTAATCTACTTGAAGATTATCTTTCACTTCATTGAAGGATATTATTCAACCTAACATAAAATGGAAATGGAAATGAAATTCATTCTCCTTAAACAAAATTTTTTACAAAGAATCATCTCTCTCTTAGAATTAAACAGGCAGCAATTGTGTATAGCGCTGTATATACTTCCAATATATGTGTATACTTCCATTTTTAATTTATGTTATTGCTGTTTATGAACAGTCATAGTAGAAATTCTAATTATAACTAGCTTGATATTCTTCCAGGGGAAAAACTGTTTGTAATCAAAACAAAAACATTGCTAAATTTCTGGTGAAATCTTGTCACTTTCTTATCGAGGCTGAGGTGATAAAAGAGATATTTGAACAAACAAAAGAGAGCTGATTATATGAAGAAATAGCAGGTAACCCGTGCTCCGCAAGGGGTTTTTGTAGAAACTTGACAAACTGAAGACTTAAAGTAATGAAATCATGAAGAATTGAGAATAGGCCTATAACCATCCCCGGTTAATTAAGGATCTATATTCAAAATTTCAAGTAAATCAGTCCAGTAGTTCAGATGTGATGATGCGTCAAACATAATTTTCCTATCCCGTACGTGTATAAGCCAGTTCTTTACTTTATTATAGTATAGATGACAGTATTAAAGATGTGTTTTTCTTGTTACTACATTGAGTACAAAAAAAATATGATCTGAAAATATCGTGGACAAAAACAAAAAATATTTTAGAATCGCCGAATACACGTGCTTCAAATGACCGAATAACCTACTCAAAACTTGAACAGTAGTCAGCAAAAGTTCACTTTTGTTCCAACTTCGGCCAACATTTCTATGAATGGCATCTGTCGAACCAACCCAGAAAGCTCCAGAAAAAGTTATTCCATTCTCTGCATTTCCTCATCCAATTTTTCTTCGTGGAAGTTTGCTACAATATTCTTTTCCCCCAACGGTTCGTTACAAATTTTTTTCAATAGGGAGCAAAGCTCTAAAAGCTTTACTTTGTGATTTTCAGACGTAGATCAGTTGTGTTTGAATTGAATTTCAACAAGGGAGGTCAACTTGTGGAGTCGATTACAATAACAATTTTTCCCTCGTGGAAATAAGTAACGGCAAAGATGAGATCTGTATTATAAGAAACTTTTAACTCCTGCTTTCAAATTATGTTTTTAAGGGTACGCACTGAACGGTCAGGTCGACATCCTATTATATTAAGCGAGCAATTTCTGTATTTATATATCTGGCTATTTTTATATCTGGTTATTTTTATATCTGGCTATTTTTATATCTGGTTATTTATGCTTAACGGATCTCGAAAACGGCTCTAACGATTTTCACGGAATTTAGAACATAGTAGGTTTATGATATAAAGATTCGATTGCACTAGGTCTCATCCTTGAAAAAACCTCGCTGAACGACATTAAAAGGATAATTCATCCTTGGCTGAAACAGCTGTGGATAGTAAAAAAGTGAGTGAGCGAGTGAGTATGTGAAAAATCAAAATATCGCATCCCCGAAATTCATAAGATGACATATTATAGCCAGCTGTGAAATATAAAACACGATCATTTTAGAGAATTGTGTTCTGTTTATCAATAAATAAAAATAACGAGCGAAGCTCGGTGCCCCAATATTGTAAATTTCAGCTCGTTAGCGTTCTTCTGTATCTGTTATATTATCTACATCAATAATTAATTCTAGGCCTGGATGCACAAAAGCCTGTTAAATTATAACCGTGATTAAATTCCACGATCACCATTCAGAGACAGCTTTTCGAGAAGAAGAAGTCTCTGATTGGTTGTCGTAGTAGCCACTGTTATAATTAACAGTTATAATCACTGTTATAATCCAACAGGTTTTCGTGCAACTGGGCCCAAATGCTTCTATTATTGCAAAGCTGTTTAGTGGCATCGATCTTCACCGCGACTTAATTGATCTTTTCGCACTTTAATACATTTCTCGGTTTAAACGGAGAAATGCCAGCTGTTCGTTTAAACCCCGTATGAAACATATTATTATGATTGATGCAACCATATCTACAAGTAAACGTGGTTTAGTGTTAAACGTAGTGTTAGCATACAACTATGAATCTTTTTCGACCCTTATGTCATGTCTTCTTATTAAAAGTGAAAGCAATGTTTCGATTGTCATTATTTCCTTTTGAAACTACCCAAAGAATGGGGAATACAAAAAAAAACGAAACATGGTTCCAACACACCTCACAACAAAGTGACTCGACAGGAGATGAGTTTCTCAATATGGGAATTGTATCACAAGAGAAAATGAATCTAAAACAAATAGCAACACAAAACAATTACAGGGAACTAATCAAAGAAACAATCGTTAATAATAGAAGTATAGAAATATTTGATTGGACAAGAGATGAGTTTTTCAATATGGGAGTTGCATCACCTGAGGGAAAAATCTGGAGAGAAAAATAGAATCTAGAAACACAAAACAATGGCAGGAAACCAATCAAAGAAACAATCTCTAATAATAGCAGTATATTGCGAGTTTGCGTACGTTTTACAATGAAGGTATTCCGATAAACTCTAGGATCGTTGGAGGGAAAAGGGATATAAAAGGGGAAGGACTGGGAGAATGAGGGAGAAAGACGAGAATGAGAGGGAATGGATGAAAACGGGGTGGGAAGGAGAATGAGAGGAATAGTGGGAAGAATGGTAAAAATCTGGTATGGCGCACTCACACAACTCTCCTTGCCGTTATGAACATTGATCACCTGAAGCTAGTGTTCCCGCACATCTCAAGTCTACTATTCACAGATCAGAGCCAGCTGGTGACAGGACAATAACGCTGTAGACACACGAGGTCTGCTATCTTTTTATAGTGAATGATTTAATAGAATCAACAGTGGCCAACAGTTTGCAATTGAATAATCACATTTTCTCGAATTTTGAGCTGATTTTCAATTTTAGGTGAAAATACTAATGAACATTAATCGTAGAGATTTTCATGCTCAATCTTTTCCACTTGAATTTTTTTGTTCAAATTTTATCTGAAGATAATCTCAAATCGAACTTTGCATAGATGGAGCGAAGCTCCTGGAATTTTTACAGATATGCGACTTGTGGCAGTTGCTAGAGCTTATCAATGATTATTTTAGGTATAAATTTGATCAAAATCGTTGAAGCAGGTTTCGAGAAAATCGCGAAAAACCCTGTTTTTGACAACATGTTTGCCATTTCAGCCGCCATCTTGAATTGCATTTGATCGAAATTGTTCGTGTCGGATCCTCATAGTGTGAGGACCTTAAGTTCCAAATTTCAAGTCATTCCGTCAATTGGGAGATGAGATATCGTGTACACAGACATACACACACACATACAGACCAATACCCAAAAACCACTTTTTTGGACTCAGGGGACCTTGAAACGTATAGAGATTTGGAAATTAGGGTACCTTAATTTTTTCGGAAAGCAATACTTTCCTTATCTATGGTAATAGGGCAAGGAAAGTAGAAAAGGGTGGGAGAGGGAGAATGAGGGAGATGGAGGAAGAAGACGAGAATGAAAGGGATGGATGAAAACGAGGAAAAGGGAGAAAGAAAGGGACAGAAGGAGGTATGTTTTTCAATGAATGTATTCTGATAAATTCTGGTATCGTTGGAGGGATAAGTAAAGGAAAAAAAGGATATAAACGGGAAGGACTGGGAGAAGATGAGATGGAGGAATTACTGGAATGGATGAAAACGGAAGATTGATTGATTGTTTTAGTACTTTATTTATGTAGATTACAATATATACTAGCTTTTAAACTTACAATAGCTTACAATACAGCTCAATGAATGCAGCTCAATACAGATGAATTTACATAATATAGACTAAGCAAATTATTATTGAACTGTATATGATATGAAAAAGCAATTTGTGAAAACTATAGATAATATTGTTATGCATCTACATAAATTGGCGGAGCTTTGGACATATCAATGTCCATTCTTTGGAAAGAATATTCAAAATATCCTTCCCACTAACTCTCTACCAAAAGAATGGGAGGGAATGGAGGGATGGAAACTGGGAAAAGTAAGAAAGAGAGGAATAGAAGGGAGGATAAAAAAGGGTGGGAGAGGGAGAATGAGGGAGATGGAGGAAGAAGACGAGAATGGAAGGATTGAATGAACATGGGGGAAAGGGGGAGAGAGAGGGACAGAAGGAGGTACTTTTTTCAATGAAGGTATTCTGATAAATTCTGCGATCTTTGGAGGGATGAGTGGAGGGGAAAGGGAAAGAAATAGGGAGGACTGGGAGAAGACGAGAAGGAAGAATTACGGGAATGGATGAAAACGGAAGATTGATTGAGTACTTTATGTAGATTACAACATTATACTGGCTTATACACTTATATACAATAGCTTACAATACAGCAAAATTATAGATGAATTTACATAATATAGTCTAAAAAAATAATTATTGAACTGCATATGATATTAAAAAAGCAATTGGTAATATATAGCTATAGATAATATTGCTATGCATCTACATAAATTGGCGGTGCTTGGACATATCAATGTCCATTCTTCGGGAAGAATATTCAAAATTTCCTTCCCACTAACTCTCTACCAAAAGGAGAGAGATAGGGAGAGAAGGAGGTACGTTTTTCAATGAAGGTATTCTGATAAATTCTACGATCTTTGGAGGGATGAGTGGAGGGAAAAGGTAAATAAAAGGGGAGGACTGGGAGAAGACGAGAAGGAGGAAATACTGGAATTGGTGAAAACGGAAGAAAGAGAGGGATAGAGGGGGATAATTAAGGGGTAGAGAAGGGAGAATGATGGAGATGAAGAAAGGATACGGGAAGAATGAAAGCAGGGAATGGATGAAACCGTGGAAAAGGGAGAAAGAGATTGATTGATTGAGTACTTTATTTATGTAGATTACAATATATACTATACTGGCTTATACACTTATATACAATAGCTTACAATAAAGCAAAATTATAGATGAATAAGAAAATTATAGAGAGGGAGTAAGGGAGAAAGAAAACAGGGGAAAGAGAGAACCTTCACAACTCACAACGGATATAATCTAGAATAGAAAAAGGGAAGGACTGGGAGAATGAGGGAGAAGACGAGAAGGAGGAATGGAGGAAAGGGATGGAAACAGCGAAAAAGAAGGAAAGGGAAAAAGAAAACGGGGAGAGAAAGAACCCTCACAACGGATATAATCTGCCACCTACTGACCGTACTTGTTGGAGAGAACACTTTCAGAAAGGAGAGGTTAAGCCTTGGGCGAAACGAAAAAGATGCTACTTTGAACAGGGGGGGGGGGGCTCTATGCTCGGATTGGAAATTTCCGGCCAAACAACAAAAGCTTGCAACCCTTTGTGGTTAGGCCTACTGTGAACATCTACCTATTCGCACATTACAATTGGAGAATGGGAGTAGTACCTGTTATCTTGGTTTGCCAATTGAAAAAGCAGAGATATTCACACACATTCTGATTAAAAATTTTTATGAGGTTTGGAAATTGAGAAATTGTTTCTGATCGGAATAAGATAACGCTTTGCAACGTTACTAGACAGACTGTCTAATAACTTTGAAGGCTTTGTACATTTCCAAATCCTATTATGAAGCGAGCAATTTCTGTATTAGCCCAGTCAACGAAGTGTTATAGAGGGAAAAATTTGGAAGACAAATTTTTGACCCCGCAGTTCTGTTTAGGGTAGTGAAGAGGTAAACATATCAAAAGTCCCCACCCCTACCCCCTGTGCTAAGGGGGTGCGGGTGGTTCAAAGGTACCATTTTTTGGTTTCTCGCATATAACTCGAAAACTATGCATTTTACAGAAATGACTATTCCATAAGGAATTGAAGCTTACATAGGCTAATTTCCTACAATATTGATCTCACAACTTTTTCTATATCCCTTTCACTTTTCGAAATATCCGCTCTAAAATATGTGACATTTTTGAAAAAACACATTTTCCTTCAATTTTTTGCTATTTTTTCAAAAATGTCACATCTTTTAGAGCGGATATTTCGAAAAGTGAAAGAGATATAGAAAAATTTGTGAGATCAATATTGTAGGAAATTATGTAAGCTTTAATTCCTTATAGAATAGTCATGTCTATAAAATGCATAGTTTTCGAGTTATATGCGAGAAACCAAAAAATGGTACCTTCGAACCACCCGCACCCACTTAGCACAGGGGGTAGGGCTGGGGACTTTTGATATGTTTACCTCCTCACTACCCTTAACAGAACTGCGGGGTCAAAAATTGTCTTCCAAACTTTTCTCTCTATACCCTTTTTTGAGCATTCATTGCCTGGACTATATATCTGTTTATATTTTTATAATATCTGGTTATTCATGTTGAACGGATCTCGAAAACGGCTCAAACGATTTCCACGAAATTTGGAACAAAGTATGTTTATGATAAAAAACTTCGATTGCAATAGGTCTCATCCCTGAGAAAACTCGCTGAAGGACATGAAAAGGATAATTCATCCTTGGAAAAACAGATGATAATTTCGTCGTCTGTCGATAAACAGAAGATGCGTGTGCCTGTGTGGGAGATCAGCTGTGTAATCAATTAGCTTACCGTATCTCGCCAGAAATCTAGAATTGACTCGATCAAAAAAATCTGATTCGTTGACATGAGATGGTATATCATAATATTCATTATTTTACAGTTCTAAGTGATTAGTGAGTGTTATTTTGTTATTCAATTTGGTTTGTGAACAATCTAAATTAGAACTTCTATGTTTTCAAATATTTGGACTGAAAATTTGACCTGAATTCAAGTGTATGGAACATAACCTACTTTTTGGAATATTTATAGTGTATGAATCAAAATTCGGGGAGGTAACAGTTTTGGGCTGTGCCTGTTAGTCCTTCCCCAATCATTTTAAAGAATTGAGTTCTGTTTATCAATAAATAAATAACGAGCAAAGCTCGGTGCCCCGATATACTGATATTATGGGAGTATTTTTCTTACAATAGAGCAACATGGATGATAATTATGGGTATAATTATTATTGTAGAATGAGAGGGTTAAAAATTGAAAGGTAGATGGGAACCAAAATGTTTCAATGATCGTAAGGAAACTTTCTTCTTCTTCTTCTTCTTCTTCTTCTTCTTCTTCTTCTTCTTCTTTCAATCAGGGATTAGGCTATTGCCTGTTCCGACTCACATTCAGCTTGTAATTAGAATAAAAAAAATAAATAAAATCTATAAATTAATAACACCAATATAATCTAATGTAATATCATCATAAGCATCACTACAATATACTGTTTTCATTTTATAATAAATATAATGATCATTGCCATCTTTTTCGTGGCCTGCCCTATGGAAACTTTCTAATTTATTCATTTATTGGATACAACAATCAATACAATAATTGGGAAAGAAAAACAGGCTATTGCCCAAAACTTCTTAAATTCCTAATTTTGTCTCAAGTTTTCAGAATAATACTGTGAATTTTGTCTCAGAAGATTCATTCTCAATGCACGGCTGATGGGATTCAAATGTCATGGGCTGGTATTAGTGTTTAAACACTATAATACATCAATTCCAAGCGAAGTACCCCAATAAATTTCCAGTGGAGATCAAGTTCTATTTAGAATCTCTTTCAAGGCCAATTTATTTCCGTTTGAAAAGTGGACTCTCAGTATAATCCAGCCAATTATTCAACCACCAGACAACATTATTATTGAGTGTAAAGTTTTTATCACCGTCGTTTCACTAAGAGCCAGACAAGACATGTTGGCAGAGGTTCAAGTCATACTCTTTCATTCATAAATAGCACGTCATACGATGACTGGAAGGTCAGTCAAGTACTGAATGAAAAGTCGCTAGAGTGAATTATGCTCGGTTCATTCATTAGTCTGAGTGAAACGTCGTTTGTATGCAGCGGATGACACTCTAGTTTCCTGTAGTAAAACACTTGAGTTGTGACTATTGATAGACAGTCATTCACTGGTGATAAAGTACATGAATTCATGACAGGAATGGGATATGTAGTACGTGTAGAATGAGTTGTAATGAGGCAATCACTGTGATTAGAGGCACACTAAGAAATCTTTTGGCAATATTTTAACTCTAAGGGTTGTTTTTAAGGGTTTAAAGTTCGTCTTTTAGGATGTATATTCTTCTTATCCCAATCTCTTAATTATAATTGAAATTTCCATATCATATATGTTACTATAGAACTATAATCTAGATAGAGTACCTCTTTGAAACAGTTGTTAACTGACAACTATCAATAATTTTGTCAGGTTGGCATTAAGTTGAGTTGACTTTGTTAGGTTGGCACCAAGTTGAAGATTGAAATGCATTTATCGCGAAAAAATTGATTGGGCACTGCTTCTTTAATCAGAGCTATTTCTGGGAATATTATATTACAAGCCGTCAGGCTCACTTCGCTTGCCATATCCGTTTAGCCGGACGTTTAGTCTGGACCCCCGGCTGGATCGTCTTAGCATATGATAAAAAAGCTCAAATGAAAAATGTAGGCGAGCGAAGCGAGCCCTCTGTTCTCATTCTCGGACTATCCAGTCGGGGCTAGACCTACATGGCAAGCGAAGCGAGCCCGACGGCTAGTATTTCATATTATTTACTTTGCAGAAAGTGAATAAAATATTGGAGCAATAATAATATATCCAAATTCAACCATGATTGATTAAAATAGAACAAAAGTACAAAAAAATTGATGGAAATCAATAACTGTAAGAGTGATCTGCATTCAGAATTCAATTAGTGATAACAGAAAGTTAGCATGAAATGATAAAATGTAGTGTTTCATTTCATTACTTTTGATTTATAATCATTAACTTCAATAAATCTGGTAGGCTATACATCTCTTTAGAAACATTAGCTTGAGATTGGAAACTTGAAACTTGAAAACATAAAAAGGTTGAAAAAACTTTGAATGCACTTAAAACTTTACAATAAAACATTACAAATCTTGACGAAATTTATTCATTCTGTGAGGTCAATAATTCAAAATAGAACATGATATTATGAGGAGAAGAGATACCAAACTTGTGCTGAAACCGTTGTTATACATCGTCAAACTCTAGAAAAAAACGAATAGACGAATAGACTAGGCATGAAGGGTCTTCCCGGTTTGCGTGGCAGTATGTAAGCTTGCATTTCGTGAAATATGATGATCCAAACACGTGATCCAACGATAAAGTGTGAGAGGAGGAAATGAATAAGAAGAAGAAGAAGAAATAGGAGACGAAGAAGAAGGAGAAGAAAAGTTGAAGAAGAAGACAAAGAAAAAAGAGAATACGAAGAAGAAGGAGAAGAAGAATAAGAAAGAGAAGACTATGGGAAAGAAGAGGATAAAGAAAAGTAGAAGAAGAAGACAAAGAAGAAAGAGAAGACGAAGGAGTAGGAGAGAACCAAGAATATGAAGACAACAAAGAAGGGGAAGAAGGAGAAGGAGGAGAGGACAGGGAAGAGGAAGAAGAAGAAGAAGACATAAAAGAAGGGAAAACAAAGAAGAGGAATTATACAACGAAGAAGGAGAATACAAAGAAGATGAAGAATACAACGGAGAAGGAGGAGAAGAACAAGAAGTAGAAGAAGACATGACAGGAGAAGAGGAAAAGAACAAGAAGAAAGAGAAAAGGAGATGAACAACAACAAGGTGGAGAAGGAAGAGAGGACAAAGAAGAAGGATGAAGAAAGGAGGAGGAGAAGAAACAGGTAAACAAATAGGAGGAGAAGACAGAGAAGAATGTGAAGACAAAGGAGAATGAGAGGAAAAGAAGAAGGATGGGACAAACGAGAAGGAGACGACAAAAAAAAGAAGAAGACGAAGAAGAAGAAGAAGAAGAAGAAAAAGAAGAAGAAGGGAAAGAAGAAAAAAAAAAAGAAGGAAAAGAAGAAGGATGGGACAAACGAGAAGGAGACGACATAAAAGAAGAAGAGAAAGGAAGATAACACAAGGAAGAAGAATAAGAAGAAAAAGAAGAAGAAGAAGAAGAAGAAGAAGAAGAAGAAGAAGAAGTATGGAACGAGAAGCAGACGACAAAAAAGAAAAAGAGAAAGGAGGATAAGACAAAGAAGAAGAAGATGGAGAAGAAGAAGTAGAAGAAGAAGAAGAAGACGAAGAAGGAGAAGAAGAAGAAGATGACAAAGAAGATCACGCGAACGGGACGTAGAACGAGATTGTAGAGTTGCGTGTGGTGAAGCATATGACTGGCCGAATCACGTGATAGCTTATTTGAAGTGTGCACGTTTTTCGAGAATATGTTCAACTGGCTGGCGCATGCGCTGGCCTTAGGCCTACACCTGTTCAGTAGGCAGAGCTTTCCGGTTAGCAAAAGCCCAGATTGATGGACGAGTGTACTTGGCACAACATGCACTTTTCCCAGGAAAAACTTGCCGGTTGAGTTTGGACAAGGATTTTCCGGTTGAATTTTCCTGCTAAACGGGAACAACATAGAAAGTCGTGGATCAGATATAGATAACAGGGGTATGGAGATGAAAATAAGATTGGGGGTAACAGATAGGGACAACATTGCTGACAGATAAAGGTGCGTACAGAATTATGCGCCACGAACACGCGTATTCGCTTTTCATCAGCTGATGCTGTGATAATAATATGTTTATTTGTACAGAAACAGTGAGATACAAATGATATAGTAAGCATTATTATCAGCTGATGGAAAGTAGATAACAAGAATATAGATAAGATGATGGAAGAACGGGAGAAATATGAAAAACATGAATATGGGAGTGAAGTGAAAGTGACGAACGGGGAAACAAGAGAATGAAAGAAGTTGAAAAAAAAGTGAAATGATGAGAAAAGGAGAAGGGGGAGGTGAAGAAGAAAGATAGAGAAGATGAGAAAAGAAAAAGATGGAGACAGTGTTTGTGTTTCTTTAATGGTTCCAAATTTTCTTTAACTCAACATTATTCGTTATAAGTTGTAATTGAGTGGAATATTTCTAATCGATTTATTAATTCAAGCCATCTAAATTCAAAATTTATATTTTTCATGTTTATTTTCGAGTAAAATTTTTTAAAAATTGTACACGTGAAAATTATAACCTTATCTTGGACATTGTCACATATAAATTGGAAGAAAAATAGCACAAGGACTACCTTATTATTTTATATACCATTAGTGTCATTTGCATTTGTAAGTAAATAAAATAGTAAATAATAAAATAGTGTGAGAGCAGAAGAAGGAGGCCAAAAAAAAGATGAAGAAAAAAGTAGAGTAACAAGTAAAGAACAAGAGAGAAAAAGGAATAGATTAAAGGTAGAAAAAGTGAATCAAGAAGAAGAATGAGGGGGAGGAGGAGTACAGGTAGAAGAAAGATGAGAAGAAGTTAAAGAAGAGTAAGACGGAGAAGGAGAAGGGAAACGAGAGGAAGAAGAAGTAAGAGGGGGAGGATTGTTGTAAAGAGTAACGAGATAAGATGAGGAGGAGAAGGGGCAGAGTAGTGCAAGGAGGAAGAACAGTAGCAAGTAAGAGAGATGGAGGAGTAGAATATAAACGCGAAGAAGAAGAAGGAGTAGAGGAACAAGTGGAAGAAATTGGTTAGGGGGAGGATGATAAGATTAGATTAGATTGGATTAGATTAGATTTCTTTATTTATGTATGTTACAATACATAGGAGAGAATAATACATAGAGAGAAAACATAGAATGTTACATTAGGAGAGAATATAAGAAGAAGAAAGAAAAGGAAATGGACAACTAAGAATAGACGTGAAAAAGAAGATGATGAAAGAAGGAAGAGAAGAAGAAGAGAGAATAAGGAGGAGAAGAAGATGAAATAAGAAGAGTAAAAGTGGGGAAATGTAGGTGTATTGAGTGAGCGCTTATAAGGAAAGCAGTAAAACAGTGTTTACGGCAGTCGTATTGTTTAAACGCCACAGGCATTCCTAATCATATTGGTTTCCACCTTTTTCACTGTACATCATATAATGTGCACCTGCAACGTTCAGCAATTATTCAATGTATGTCACCTGAATCTACTGAATTTGATCATCAGTCAACATTCCGGATTCAAAAACTGAGAAGGCTTTTCCTCGCGAGATGATGTTTGATTAATATATGACAAGAAACGAGAGAAGAAGCTGAATAGAATGAAATTCTGTACTTATACTTTTTCTCCACACTGCACAGAAAGCAGCTGTTTTCCAGTCCCTATGTAGATCTGAAAAACCTTGTTTGCAGACGACTCTCGTCTGACGTCAGAAAAGGGTTTCTTACCGGCCTGGACCGGAAAACGTACTCTTTCTAGCCGCTAACATGGAAGTCCGTGGTTAATAAGTCATCCGCTAGATCGGGCTAAGTCGCCATGATTTCAGTTCGAGTTTCGAATCAAACTAATTCAGCATTCACTTCGCAACCATTTTTATTCAATTATTTATTGTTGATTAGCGCATTCCAAATTTTCAAAAATGCTTGTAGATGACGACGCCCGTGATATTCCAAGTGAAATTTTAAAAGAATCTGAAATCCTGACTGCAAATCTTCTACCACTAAAATCAAGAGATAGGTACAATAACAAGTATTCTTTATTTTGTATTCTTCATTTATTTTGTCAGCAATACCTGTAGTGAGGCGAAAAATATCGTTCGCACCACCGGCAAAAATGTTTTTCTGGCTCTCAATCTTTTCTAGTCCTCGGCTTAGGGCCTCGGAGTTGAAAACTGATTTTGAAGGCGGAAAAATCTCATTTTCTGATCTAGGTGCGAAATATACTATTTTCTACCAGCATACTTAAGAGTTCTCTAAAGTATCCATAAAACACTCAACTGAAGAACGTAACGATAAAGTAACAATATTACAAAGAACATATGTTGAGAAATTGAAGTTGATTGATGAAAGGAATCCAAAGTAATCATCGAACATACAAACCCACAAACGGACAACGTTGAGTCAAAATTGGGAACTCGCTAACACTCGTTCATCAATAATTTAGTATATACTAGTAGTTCTGTGAACAGTAGACCTCACGCAGTTTTCTCACCCACAAAAGTATCTGATGTCACCTGTTCTAGTTGATTCAGTTGAATCACAATTATTCACAGTTAAAGCATAATTCACTCTTAAAAACTGTTATTTGTTTTCTCCAAGATCAAAAACTCACTTATGTTAAAAAACTTAGTTCACGTTTGAATTTGTATCCCATATGATGATTTATCCAGTTTCGTGATAATCTTTCCATCTGATAAAAATATTTCTCAACTATTTTAAAATTATTTTTTTTTCAATGAAGAATATTTTAATTCCTTCGGTATTATTCAGTTCATTCAATCATGTTTTATCTTATTTTCAATCACCTATTAAATTTGTTTTTCAAATGTTAGAATATTGATACTGATGGGCACACATCATAAAAAATATTGAAACCATACCTTATAGAAATATACACGGCCAGACATCTGTGTAATGCATGCAATGAATAATCCACTTGTCAGCCAATTGATTATGAATAATTCTATAGTCTGATTGATCCTTTCTTCAAAGTAGATGATAATATAAAATAGTGATATCAGAGTATGGAGGAATTCCTTTTCTTTTCATATTATAAAAATTTTTAGTTCAGTCATTAGTTTTGAAGTGGAAATTGGACTTTTTGAAGTGAAAGTAAAATCTTAACCTTATTCTTTTTTGAAACTTTTATTTGTTAAAATTTGGGAGAAGACAGTTTTGGGCTATGCCTGTTGTCTTCTCCCAATCATATTATAATTATGATCTGTAATTGCCAATGAAATAAATAAATAAATTAATAATAAAATAAATAAATAAATAAATAAATAAATGAATAAATAAATAGATGAATAAATAAATAAATAAACAAATAAATAAATAAATTATCCTAAAAATGCAAAATTTCAAAAAAACCTTGTGTATACATCGACGCACATTTAAAAACGGAATATTCCTGCCAAATCCCATCGAATTCTATCAACGAGTTTGGTCATAATCGCGTTACATACAGACAGACAAAAGCAAATTGAGTTGAAACATAAACCGTTATTTATTCATTGACTTTTGATAAACCGAACACAATTCTTTGAAATGATTGGGGAAGTACTAACAGGCACAGCCCAAAACTGTTTCTTTCCCGAATTTTGATTGATACACTATAAATAGTCCAGAAAGTAGGTTATGTTCCATACACTTGAAATTGTCGAATAATGATCAACTTTGAAAACTATGATATACTCTAGTTTAGGAGGATTACCATGCCATGTCAACAAATCAGATTATGTTGATCAAATCGATTGAAATGTCTAGCTAGATAAAATTTCTCGCTGATTGATTATGATTACACAGGTGGAATAATTCTGTCTCTCTCCCACAAGGCACACCCATCTTCTGTTATCGAGAGACGACGAAATTATCATCTGTTTTCCAAGGATGAATTATCCATTCAATGTCGTTCAGCGAGTTTTCCAAAGAATGAGACCTAGTGCAATCGAATCTTTATATCATAAACCTACTATGTTCCAAATTTCGTGAAAATCGTTAGAGCCGTTTTTGAGATCCGTGAAACATAAATAACCAGATATAAAAATAGCCAGATATATAAATACAGAAATTGCTCGCTTAATATAATAGGATACCTAGCACAACATCACCCTCACAAAAACGATTCTCACATTCATCAATGAAATGATTCATGTACTAGTTCATATCATTAGACCTAGAACTTAGAATACAGGTACAGTATACAGTGACAATAAAACACCAGCCGCAAGAATTACGTGCAAAGTAGACGATTTATATGGTGCAGAATGTAGAGCACTGCAGTCACATCCACACAAGGCGGCCGTAACACCTGAAAGGTGGGCAAACCGAAAATAAGAAAGAATTGGACAAGATAGTGTTGGAGTGTGAATAGTGTAAGTGAATGCGCCATACTAGACGAAGAGAAAGGAAGGAGGAGAAAACGATGGAGAAGAAGAAGAAGAAGGAGAAGAAGGAGAAGAAGAAGAAGAAGAAGAAGAGAAGAAGAAGAAGAAGAGAAGAAGAAGTAGAATAAAAGAAGAAAAACGTGGTGTAATAATTGAAGGGATGCTAGTGAGATTGGTTGGGGGGAGGAGGGTTTAAGGAATGGTAAGGGAGGAATGGAGTGAGGGAGGGGACTAGAATAAGGGTGGTTAAGGGCGGTGAGGGGAAAAAACATACTGGTGACACAGTAAACCACAAAAGGCGGCTAGAATGTAAAACAGGCCACACAATAGAAATAGGGTGCAAGGATGGTTTCAGGGTGAGAAGGAGGAGGAAATGAAAGAAGAGGATGAAGGAGAGGAGGTGTAAGAAGAGGAAGAGCGGGGCAAGGAAGAGGAAGATTAGGAGATGAAGGAAGATAGTGAGGAGGAGGAGAAGGAGGAAGAGTAAGAGCGGGGCAAGGATGAGGAAGATGAGGAGATGAAGGAGAAAGCGGAGAAGGAGGATAAAGAGTGGAGAAGAAGTAGAAAGAGAAGAAGTGGAGAAAGAATAGGATGGGAAGAAGTGGTGAAACAGAACAAGTTTTAGAAGTTCAGGTTCAGGAGAGAAGAAGGAATGAGAGAGAAATTTGAATAATGAGAAGGAGGAGACAAATAGATAAGAGGGAGAAAGAAGACAAAAGCAAGAATAGATGAAGCAGCAGGAAGGGAGAAGAAGAAGGGAGAAATAAAATTACTGGAATTAGAATGAGAAGAATAACATAAAGGTACGGAGGATAACAAGAAGTGAGACAAGAAGAAGAAAAGGGAGAGGGTGAAGAAGAAGATAGGAACAAATTTACTGAAAGTGGAAGGAGAAGGAAGAGAAAGAAGAATTTTGTAAGGGAAAGTTGGGTAAGAAGAAGTGAGACAAGAAGAAGAAAAGGGAGAGGGTGAAGAAGAAGATAGGAACAAATTTACTGAAAGTGGAAGGAGAAGGAAGAGAAAGAAGAATTTTGTAAGGGAAAGTTGGGTAAGAAGAAGTGAGACAAGAAGAAGAAAAGGGAGAAGGTGGTGAGAAAGGATGTGAGAAAAGAGGTAGGAAGAGAAGGAGGGGTGAGTAAAGGAGAAGGATTAGAAGAAGAAGAAGAAGTAGAAGAAGAATCAAGGGTGTAAGGACTCTAGGGGAATCGGTAGCCACCCTTTTGCTACAACTATGATATGCCTCTCTATGGGGTTCGGATGGAATGAGAGCGAACGAGAGAGGGGTAAAAGAGAGGAAGAGAGAAGTAGGGTGAATGGGGAGGCTGATCAATATCGGAAACCCACCTGAGGCAAAAGCGGAACCTAAATAAAGCCGGGCTGAGAGGAGGAGGAGGATGAGGAGGAGGAGGAGGAGCATGAGGAGGAGCATGAGGAGGAGGATGAGGAGGAGTAGGAGGAGAAGGAGGAGGAGGAGGAGGAGGAGGAGGAGGAGAAGCAAATTGTGCAGTGAACGACAATAGTTGTGCTCTTCTGCTTGGGTAATTTGGTAACGTGATGCTGCATCCTTGTATCAACCCTATATACAATTCGACCGCTCACAACATGATTCGATTGCTACTGGAGAAATCAGCTGTTTTCATAGAGAATATGTGTCAAACTGAGAGAGAGAGAGAGAGAGAGAGATTCCTTTATTCGTGTGTTTAACAAAACATAATTTATTCAACTTACGTTCTAGCGTAAAAAAAACCAGTAGCGGTAGAATAACATGGTGAATCATATTAAACTTATGAGTTCTACAATAATATCGAGCAAGAAAAATGGTGGAATATGCAAAAGTTAAGGATAGTACCTTAATGTTTTGTTGAGAATAACTCAACAAAAATTTATTTTTGGTCATTTTTAGTGGATTGAATAACTTTATCAAAAATTGATATTTTCAGAATTTTTTTCTTTGACTAGATCAACAATACCATGAAGAATCAATC
>NW_024090982.1:0-23720 GCF_014356525.2 Nilaparvata lugens | reverse complement strand
AATAGTGATTGAAATATTCTGGTTAGTTCAAATATATTGCATTAGCAATATTCTGGAGGCTATTCTATTTATTTGCCAAATACACTCAAGGCATTATGAAAAAGGGATTTGGTCAATTCTATTTGAACATAACCCACACATGCGAGTGAGAAAAGGATGGAGCTATCTGCTTTGTCGAATGATAGACGAGGATAGCAACACTAATATTACTCAGGAGCTGACTTTATACGTGGACCGCTATATATGTTTGTTGGCTTGTTATGATATTATATTCCTGTACAATTATTGACTTATAGAAATGTTATTGCTTGTAAGAGAATTTCAATTGTGTATTGTCATTGTGTTTTTAGAATTGATAGAAAGTTTTCTATTGGCGATTTGTACTTAACGTATATTTGTTTCTAAATTATTGTTAATCTTGTTCAATATTTATTCTGTTAATTATTGCATTTATAAAAAAATGAATTATTGTTTCTATATTCAACTTGTGATAAATTCTGCAGGATTATTTCATTGACAATATTATTCTATAGTGAGATTTACATTTTAGAGTCAGTTAGAATGATAGGAAGGAATTGTTGTCATTTTTCCCATCACCTTTGATAATAGATAACTGTCATTCAAGCTATCTATATACTATAATAAAGGGAATAACTGGCTTATACAGGTGGGGATAGGAAATTCACGAATGACGCATCATCACGTCTCAACTACTCAACTCATTAACTTCAAATTATGCATATGGATTCTTAATTAACCGAGGATGGTTATAGGCCTGTATCAAACTCTTAAGATTTCTTACGTCAAGTTTCCAGGTCGTCAAGTTTTAAAATAGACCCTTGCGGTGCACGGGTTACCTGCTAGTGTCATATAATATTAATATTGTTGATGGTAATCTATAATTATCTCTGAAATATTTTATTTATTCATAGGCTATAATTCTCAATGATAAATCTTCATTTAATAATTTGACAGTTCATCATATTCCTATCAGCCTTCAAACAATCTGAAAACAGTTCAGGGTTGGAAAGGATAGAGCTATCTGCTTGTGGAATGATAGACAAGGATATCAACACCAATGTTGATAAAATGCTGACTTTATAATGTAAATCTCACTATAGTTTTTCAATTAACATATTAATATAATTTACGTCCATTTATGTATAATTTTGTATTTTCCTTCAAAACGTTGTTGAGCTTATATAAAAAGGATTATATTTTTTTTATGTGTCAAAAATCATATATAAGAGAGTCTTTCAAAGAGCAATAATTTTCTAGTGATATTTTCCTTTCTCTAAATATTATTCAATTTATTTCAAAATTTTCTAACGATTTTTTCTCAAATTTTATGTATTGTTTTCAATCAATCATTTGAAGATTGAATTTGACTATTTTATCATTGCAATTTATCCTGGTAAATCGTTAAATTTTTTTCCAATTGGGCTATTAAATTCTATTTTCATTTATGATGTAACAAGATATAAGCTTATTAATAATTGAAAAATAACGAAATGGATACTATATTGGAGGATAATATTTCTTTGAACAATATTGTCTGGAATTTTTCTTAATTTTTAAATGAATTTTCATGCAATATAATATCTATCACAATATTCTACAAAAATGTATAATTTTAAATGCAATAAAATTCTGATAATTCACAATTTTCATTACAATATTAATAGTTATCATTATAGAACTAGGACACTTTTATCTTCTTTTTAAAATCTATTTAAATACTAAAATCTTTGAATAATCGATCTACACATTTTCTAGTATACTGCAATCTACGAGAAAAATTGAATTTAACTATTTTATCATTGTAAATTTGAATTAAAAGTATTTATGATACACTTATTATGATCGGTTGAGATCTGGAAAAGAGTTGAAATTTATTTACACCAGTTGATTGGGATTTGGAATAGTTGACATTTCAACTGGTTGTATCTGGTTAAAAGAAGCTGGAAATTTTGTTATTTAATATATATTATTCATTATTGATTCAAATTGTGTATTCATTTGATATTTTCAACCTCTTTCATGATTATTGTAGTGATTTGAACATAATAGTTTTTAGTGAGATTAGCCCCCTGTGGGTTGGAGGAGCTTTGAGTCGATCATCGCACTCAGGAATGTGTTGAAAACCAGAATTCACCCACAGTATCCATGCTTGTCGTAGGAGGCGACTAAAATGGACATCAAGGCAACTCCAGAAGTTGCCTTGCCTTCAAACCCACGGGATCTGCCCCATCAGGGCAGTTTCGGAGGGGCAAAAAGAAAAACCCAAGAGAAAGGAGATGGGTGAAACTCCAGGCACAAATGTGTGTCAAGAGGCTGAGTCGAGGGTGGCCGGGTGCCGGGCGCCCTACAGGCAGTTTGGCGTCCCCTTTCTCAGCGGAAGGACCTACAAAAAGGCCAGGAGTGGAACTCATGTAGGTCACGAGTTTGTGGGTGGAGAGGCCAAAACTCACCACTGCTCAAAGAAGGGCGGCCATTTAGGCAAAACTTCTTGGGAGAGGTGAGGCTTTTGACCATGTGAAGTTTCGGAGGGGCAAAAAGAAAAAACCCAAGAGACCAGTGATGGGTGAAACTCCAGGCACAAATGTTGGTCAAGAGGCTGAGTCAAGGGTGGCTGGCGCCCCAGAGGAAACTTGGCCGCCCTTCCTCAGCGGAAGGACCTACAAAGAAGGCCAGGAGTGGAACTCACGTAGTTCACGAGGACTAATCAGTCTGAAGAGACTGCCAAGCATATCACACTGGATTGCGACAAGGATTGCAACCAGGTGATGAATTGGAATGTTAGTATAGGGAAAAACTCCTGGTTCTTGTAAAGGACATAGTATTGGTTTGCCTAACTAAAATACTACTTGGGAACACAATAAGCTTCGGTTGACGTGTGGGGTTCTTTGAACCTTTGGATCCTTGAATCCGTCCCTTCAAAAACAATAAACAATAGTGAGATTATAGTCTGTGTAAAATAAGTTGAGACTTGGCTCTTCATTCGAAGAAATGACAGAGTTGCCAAACGAGTAAAATTTCAAATTTTCAATTTAACGTTAGAATGGATGTAGAATATTATCCCCGATATCCCAGTAGTGCTAAAAAAGTTGTAGGGTTGAAGGATTGAAAAGAAACTGAACTTTTTTGATGAACTTTGAAACATTGCAAAAATATAATGAATGAATAACAAATTTATTGCCAGATAAAATAAATATTTTCACAAATAAAAATAATCATCAAAAATACAATAGGTTTAGGCGTGACTGGAAAAAGAAGCCTTTAGCTCCAGCCTTGAGTTCTAAAATGTTTTTCTTTTGAATATCACTTCTCTCAGAATCATGGGGCGTCGTAATGCGTAATAATTCTATATAAACATAACGGGGAGAATGTCTCCTTTCCATTGGTGTCTGGATCATTCTTATCCAACCTATAGTTATTTTTTAATTGATGATTATGTTCGTCAATGTCAAGACTTTTCAAGCAGAAAACATGAAATTTTCGACAAAATCTCACTGTAGCAGACCTTCTATAACATAAAACCATAGAGAAACAATAGCATAAGTAGATATCCCATGATATAGGGCATTTATGTCGCAACTTTTACTGTTATCTCAAGCTGAAAGTCCACGTAGTTCTTTCCTGTGAAGCTTTATGACACTGGTAGTCTCTCATATTGAGCCGTTCATATACTCTTTCCCGGTCAAAACAGTGAAAATCGACAGTTGTAATCGGCTTGAGTTAACAGTAAAAGATGCGACATAAATGCCCTATATCATGGAATATCTACTTATGCTATTGTTTCTGTATGGTTTTATGTTATAGAAGGTCTGCTACAGTGAGATTTTGTCGAAAATTTCATGTTTTCTGCTTGAAAAGTCTTGACATTGACAAACATAATCATCTTTTAAAAAATAACTATAGGTCGGATAAAAATAATCATCCCTATACCATGGGATATCTACTTACGCTATTGTTTCTCTATGATAAAACGTTGTATGTGTTATTCATAGTGGGTGAAAGAAATAAAATACAGAAATTCAACGTCTAATAAGTATTTTAATTCTCAGACCGAACACAATTTGAAAAATAATTTAAAAAATGAACACTTTACAACATTATTTCACATCAACAATATTCTATTAATATGATACATAATATTAAATTAATATATTTACATAAATCCCTATCATAACATTTTGACAATAATGATATACTAAAAATTTGTATTATTTACAACAATAGTTTTGTGATATACACATTCAAAGAGCCGGTTTCCGAGCTCGGGATTTAGCTAAGTTCTAGACTTTATAAACAGCTGGAGTCAGAAAATTGGCTTTCCAAAACGGGGCGTAGTCATAGTTTTTATGATAATCTTCATTTTCTCATTTCTATAATTGGAAACGTTTTTCCTTGACGGAATGAAACATTCCTAAATAATTTAAAGGAGCTGAAACTTCACACTATTTTCTCTTTATTTTATTTTGTGTTCAAGTTTTGGACTATAGTCTGTTTCTTTGTCCTTGAGTTGATTGTAAATGATAGATAAAAAAATACATTTTCTAGTTTTTCGAAATATTTAATTTAAACTGTGGACTATGGTTACGCCCCGTTTCGGAAAGCCAATTTTCTGACTCCAGCTGTTTAAAGTCTAGAAATGAGCTAAATCCCGAGCTCGGAAACCGGACCTAAATAGGCTAATAGTAGGCTATTTTAACAATAGTGAATAAAATTTTCATCAATCCCAAAAAAATTTGGGTGTAATAATCTACAAAATATGTACATCACCCCATTACTATATTGATTGGAATTGAAAATAATGTAACAAATCTCAGTAATATAATTTTATAATATCCTCAATAATACCGTATTTAAATATCCACAATATCAAATAACTTTTGTGTAGTTGAGACGTTGATATGTGGTAATTATTCAAGAAATTGACAAGAACCACAGATTTATTGATACTTAGAAAGACCGGTTTCGGTTATTACACCATTGTCAAACTCTGATAATCTCGGTTTATCAGAGATTGACAATGGTGTAATAACC
Organism: Nilaparvata lugens; assembly: GCF_014356525.2. Lineage (NCBI taxonomy): Eukaryota > Metazoa > Arthropoda > Insecta > Hemiptera > Delphacidae > Nilaparvata > Nilaparvata lugens. The sequence continues at coordinate 18,671 of NW_024090982.1, read as the reverse complement.
GAAACCGGTCTTTCTAAGTATCAATAAATCTGTGGTTATTGACAATTTCATAGTCTTTTTCATTCAATACCAAATATCTATTGAAATCATTTTATTTACAATGTTCATTTTTATTCTCTCTCCAACCCTTATTAATATTTAAATTTGGATTCTCCATAATATCTCTGCATTATTTACCCAAATCTTACATATTTTCAACAATATATTTGATTACTAAATCATTGCCTAATATAATCCATATTCACTACCGGCAATGACTATTTGAAAATAGATATTCAATATCTTCAAAGAAGGAAATTTATGAGAAATTGCATTATTCAAATGCTAACTAATGAATAATTATTATTTAAACGAAAATCCTAATAAATGTTGTAATTAACCCCGAAGACTTCTGCTACTGCAAATATTGACAGCAGGGTAAACAGCTAGATGGAAATCGATGAGCGATGAATAGGGACAGTTTTTCACACTTTTTTTTCATAACTTAAACAAAAATTATTTTATTCTGTGTGATCCACTTATGGCTTCCACTCTTGGTATAGGTATCTTGGATTAAACATTTTTCTGCATCCACCCTCTTTTTCATATTTTTTATTGCTGTCCCTATCCACCCCAATGGTGAGGTCAATGGGGACGCAAGTGTGTATAGCATGCAAGTTTTTTTTCAGAACTATTATGGGGTGGATAGTGACACAAAGGACCTTATTAAAACTAGAATAAAATATATTTAATAAAAATAAACTAAGAAAATACATTTGAAGTTAAAAAATTATCGATAAAAAATGAAATCCATAATTAAGTCATAGAAGCTACAGAGTTCAATATTGTATCAGCTCTCATTGAAAAAATATCTCCTCTCTTACTAGAGGGGTCTTTCAGAATTTTTAAAACTTGCTCCTTATTGAAGTCGCAAACATCTGGAACAATATAAACATTTTGCATTTTCACGGAATTTTTTTGTCGAAGGAATGATCCCATGAACTTATCACCTGAAACTTTCTTTCAACCTTCACAATAATACTTTCACCCCTGTGTCATAATGGAATTTAACTCGCACCCAATTCCTTCTCCTCTCAACAACGTTGACTACTTCAAGATAAGTCTTTAAACTTCTATAAAACCAGCAAATACCAGTTTTAGGCAGTGTCCCTATTCACCCCACCTCAACATCCTAATGGTAATGTAATGATTGAAAAAAAATCTAGAATAAATTAAATTCCAGTTAAAGCTTACATATTTAATGTGTTTTTACTTATTAGAATCAGTAGAATTAATAGAAAAATACTTCAAGCTTGTGACTAAAAACAGTTCAAATGTCCAGACAAAACTTTTCAGGTTACGTTTCTATCTGTTCAAAGAAGCAACAAGAAGCACAGCTGCCGACAGCATAGAAATCAAGTTGAATGGATGATTTCATATAATGTGTACAGAAAAATCCCTTTATCAGAATAAATTAGGTAGAGCTATAACAATTTAATAAGGAAGAAGTTATTGAAAAATTTTCAATTTTCCCAGTTTTGTCCCTATTCACCCCATTTTACGGCTGTAGACCCTGTTGTCAATATTTGCAGTAGCAGATGTCTTTGGAGTGGTTTACAGAATTTAATTGGGATTTCCGTTCAATAATAATTATCTTCAAGAATTCATTCATAATCTCAATTAATTTTCTGAATAATGATAGAATATTAAGTTTATGGTCTGGGCTACTCGGGGAAGAAAGTGAATAAACGTTTTTGAAAGAGGGTACTTAGATTTGATATTCCTTGGTAGAATATTTATGAATTAATGATATGGAATTTCTCCATAAAATTGTAAAGGAACTGTTCATTTTCTCTCAACTCCACTTTAGAAAATATGTAGTAATTCAGAAATCAATAAAACTCTGTATATCAAAGTAAAGTTGACAATTCAATGAAACAGTGTAAAACGTTCTAATTTCTAAATTACATTTCCTTGTGAGATTTTTTATACTTTTCTATCCCCACAGAAGTAGGAGGTACCGGGTTCGATTCCTGGACTGGCAAATAATTTTTGGATAGTAGCTATCATCGAATTTCCATCTAGCTGTTTACCCTGTTGTCAATATTTGCAGTAGCAGAAGTCTTCGGGGTGATTTACAACATTTAATCAGGATTTTCGTTTAATAATTACATACAGAAGTATTTGGTTAGAATGTATTTACATTTTAAATAATATTAACTTGGCTACTCATTATATCGATATAAATTAAGGTGCGTACAGATATACGCGCCGCGAACATGACAATTCACTTTTAATCAGCTGACTATATCTGTATTTTTACAGAAACGGTATAAAATATAGATATAAAAAGCTTGGCATCAGCTGATTAAAAGTGAATTGCTCATGTTCGCGGCGCGTAAATCTGTACGCACCTATATTTTTTTCAATTATTGTACTATAGCTACCTTCTATTACTATACTACACAGAACACATCGGCTACAAACAATAATTTACTGGCCCAGTTGCACAAAAGCCTGTTAAAGTTTAATCATGATTCCATTAGAACCAATCAGAGAAGGCTTTTTGAGAAGGAGAAGGTTTCTCAGATTGGTTACCGGGGGATTTAATCACGGTTAAATTTAACAAATGCCAGAAGAACCAATTAGTGAAGCCTCCTTCTCTTCAAAAAAAGTTTTCTCTATTTATAAAATATAATTATAATACCCTTTTTTGAAATTGATATAATAATCCTATTATAATAAGCGAGCAATTTCTGTATATTTATATGTGGTTATTTATGTTCAATGGATCTGAAAACGGCTCTAACGATTTTCACGAAATTTGGAACATAGTATAGGTTTATAATATTAAAATTCGATTACACTAGGTCTCATCCTTGAAAAAACTCGCTGAACGACATTAAAAGGATAATTCATCCTTGGCTGAAACAGCTGAGACTTTCGTCGTCTGCGGATAGTAAAAAGTGAGCTAGTGATTCTGTGGAAAATCAAAATATCGCATCCCCGAAATTCATAAGCTGACGTATAGCCAGTTGTAAAATATAAACACGATCATTTTAGAAAATTGAGTTCTGTTTATCAATAAATAAAAATAACAAGCGAAGCTCAATGCCCCGATATTATTTTATTGATTTAAAAAAAAAGTTACTATTCTTCTATAAAATAATTCTTCAATTCTTATAATTAAATAGAATTATATAATACCCTTTTTGAAATAGATTAAAAATACATCAATATTCATTAATTTCAAAAAAGGGACTATAATACTATTCTATAAAAAATAAAAAAAACTAGCTCTAAATTCATAAATTTTAATTCTCTAATTGGTTCAAGTGACATTTAATCACGGTTAAAATTTAACAGACCTCTGTGCAACTGAGTCACTGTATTTCACATCGACTTGTATAATAATAGAATAGTAGGATACTAACAAGGGACAATAGACTAGTAGCTTAAAAATTAACTGTACATTTGAAGATTTCTTCAAAATATTTTGAAGGCGAAGTTAAACGTTATCTTCCCCTGTGTTAGGACACACTGTTGAACGAACAAACTGAAAACAAAGAATTTTCTTTAATAATATATTCCCATCTGTAATTTTTATTATTCTTCACAATATCATACCATAGTTGAAGAAAATTACCTATAGTAAACAATAATTATACAGAGTGAGTCATATATATATATATGGGAACCCTTCAATAAGTTGGAGACTGTTGTAGATATAATACTGTAACTTTCAGGATAAGTAATTGGTCGAATACTCTACCTTTTGACGTACAACTGATTTTTAACCCCAATAACTTAACCTGAATGTTAGAGAATTATCATAGAGAAACAATAGCTTAAGTAGATATCCCATGGTATAGGGCGTTTATGTCGCAACTTTTACTATCTCAAGCCGATTACTGTTGAATATTGTCGATTTTTACTGTTTTGACCGGGTAAGAGTGTATGAACGGCACAATATGAGAGACTACCAGCGTCATAAAGCTTCACAGGGAAGAACTACGTGGACTATCAGCTTGAGATAACAGTAAAAGTTGCGACATAAACGTCCTATACCATGGGATATCTACTTATGCATATTGTTTCTCTATGGTATTATATCTACAACAGTCGCCAACTTATTGGAGGGTTCCCATACATATCATTCCCTCTGTATAGAAGTATTAGTACCATTTTATTTTACCTTCTTCTATCAAGTGTCAAAATTTGGCAATTGATGATGACTTAATTGACCGAAACTCACCGTGTCTAAAATACAATAAAAGAAGCAAGGTCTATAAATACAGGTCATGACACTCGTGGTCCTTATGGAGCGGCCATTTTATAGGGTCTTTATGGCGGTACATTTGAAATATTCCAATCTACTCGTAACGAAATCATGCATTATGCTTTTTAAAAACAATATTCTGGTTCAGATGATATGTAAATTCAGGTTTTCGATTTTTTAATAATGGAATTTCGATGATAAATGGTTAAATGGTAAATGGTAAATTCATTTTTTAATCATTAAAAATTGTTATTATTCTTATAACTTGTTATGATTCAAGTGTCATTGGGACAAAAGGCTAACCTCAAAAAGAGTTTGAAGTTCCCAATCTAAAAATCTGGTGTGGTACTCTCACACAACTTTCCTTGCTCATCGAACTGTAAGCCCCGTTCTTAAACGAGAATAATTTAGGGGAATAACATAATGACGATTGGCGGCAACATAATTATCTGAAACTATGATCAGACTTCTGTATATGTGTATATATAATTGTTTACAGAGTACTTTTTCCTTTGTGTAAATTGTGAAATTCGATGATTTTCAAGTCGTCAAAAAAGCTGTTCTACAGATGAAATATCTCGACTATGTGTTCTTTTATAAAACTGCTCTACTACCTACCTCATGCACGAAAAGGAGGTTACAAAGTCCATTTCTCAAGGATGGGGTGGACCCCCCATTAGTTTCTCAGTAAGGAGACTCATGCCAGTTGATAGAGCTGATAAATAACTATACAGGGTATGAATTTGAAAAAAATCGGTCAAGTCATTTTTGAGAAGATCGTGAAAATCATGGTTTTTTTTAGTAATTATCCGCCATTTTTCTCAAGAATATTACGGAGCTCCTGCAAATTTCCCAGAAATGAGACCTATGTCAGTTGATAGGACTTATAAATAGCTATCCATGATATGAATTTGAAGAAAATCGTTAGAGCCGTTTTCGAGAAAACCGTGAAAAACATGTTTTTTAGTAATTATCCGCCATTTTGAATTCAATTTTATTGAATTTCTTATTGTCGGATCCTCATGGTATAAGGACCTTAAGTTTAAAATTTCAAGTCAATCGGTTGATTAGGAATGGAGTTATCGTGTTCACAGACATACACACATACACACACACATACACACACACACACGCACACAGACCAACACCCAAAAATCATGTTTTTGGACTCAGGGGACCTTGAAACGTATAGAAAACTTGAAATCAGGGTACCTTAATTTTTTTCGGAAAGCAATACTTTCCTTACCTATGGTAATAGGGCAAGGAAAGTAGAAATCAACAATTCAGTGCGTAGTTGGGATCTAAATATTATTATTCTGTGGGAAAAATTTATTCTACAATTCAAAGCCAAGCAATATTCCTTGAACAATATAACAAAATAACACATCATGTTGTTCAATCTATAATGATAACAGCTGATAAATTTGAAAATTGGTGAACTAGGACCCCATAAAATGGCGATTTTGCAATGCATCACGGGATTGTGTCATGACCTGTATTTATAGACCTTGAAAAGAAGGGTAGATTATTGTGCTTCATACAATAAATGAAAAATGAAAAATTACCGTACTAAGTTGATAATAAAACTTCAAAGTAGTCCTATTCAAATAAATGAACACTGTATATAATACACTTGCTGGCTACTTTACATCAATTTATTCCATATCGTATACAAATAATGCCATTATAACGTGGACCTCACCTCACTAAGGCTAGGCTCAGACCAGTTAGTCAAGACAAGACAAGAGATGATCAGACACGTTTAGTCACAATACTTCACATAGCTGCTTGTGACGAAACTCACACTGATTAGTCATTGCAATTAGACATGTCTTCATAAGCAACTATGTGAAGTATTGTGACTAAACGTGTCTTGTGTGTGACTGGTGTGTGTCTAGCCTTAGTCATTGCAATCAGACATGACTCCATAAAGCAACTATGTGAAGTATTGTGACTAAACGTGTCTTGTCTTGTCTTGTCCTGACTAACTGGTGTGGGCCTAGCCTGAGGGTTCAGTCATTTTATAGTGAGGTCCACGTTATAATGGCAGTGTTTGATTAGCAATGATATTGCTATCCTTGTCTATCATTCAACAAAGTGGATAGCGCTATCTCTTTCTCGCTTTGCTCTGTTGCCAGATCATCTTTTAACAATGTACAATATTAATGATTAATTGACAAAATATTTCATCCAAATGATGAAGATTCATTGTAATAAATTATGAAATTATCATATTAATTATGAAATTATTTAAAAATATAAGCATTTCTTGCTGATAAAAATATAATTGATTATTTAAAAAGAGAATGAACAGCTAATATTACATCAATAAGCTAGTATCAGCTACCGTCTATGGAAGGCATTGACTAGACAGAGGATCGGCAACGTTGTTCTCCTATCTTTTTCCATTTTCATTACAGCGTGGAACTCACTATATAAATAAAACTATCGAGTACCCCCGTGTGAATGAATGAAAAATAGAAAATATATTTTACAACAGTTTATATGATAATAGACTCACAAGCAAACGTTTATTGTCATGGTTTTGAGAATGATTCATGCTGGGATCCATGCCATTCCAAGAACGCTTTTTCTAAAATACACACAAGCAGAAATTTTCAAAAAACACACAAAAATTCATAGAACCAAAAAAATAGAAAAATCCACAAAATTGAGTAACTTACACATAATCATTATTGAACGAAAATCCCAATTAAATGCTCTAAATCACCCCGAAGACTTCTGCTACTGCAATAATATTGACAACAGGTTGAGCAGCTATTCATTTATTGATCTATATAATAAAAGCGAAATGGCACTCACTCACTGACTGACTGACTGACTGACTGACTGACTCACTCACTCACTCACTCACTCACTCGCAGATTTAAAAATCTACCGGACCAAAACTTTCAAATTTGGTAGGTATGTTCAGTTGGCCCTTTAGAGGCGCACTAAGAACGGATTTGGAAAAAATTGAACTCTAAGGGTGGTTTTTAAGGGTTTAAAGTTCGTATTTTAGCATGTATATTCTTCTTATTTCAATCTCTTAATTATAATTAATTGAAATGTCCATACCATATGAAATATAGAACTATAATCTAGAGAGAGTACCTCTTCGAAACAGTTGTTAACTGGTAAATAAATTAATAATTTAAGGGTTGGCATTAAGTTGAGTTGACTTTGTTAGATTGGCACCAAGTTGAAGATTGAAATGCATTTATCGCGGAAAAGTTGATTAGACACTGCTACTTCAATCAGAGCTATTCCTGGGAATATTATATTACTAGCCGTCACGCTCGCTTTGCTTGCCATATCCGTTTAGCCAGACGTTTAGTCTGTACCCCCGACTGGATCGTCCTAACATAATGATCGTCCTACAAATGAAAAATGCAGGCGAGCGAAGCGAGCCTGCTGATCTTATTCTTGGACGATCCAGTCGGGGTTCCAGGGGGCTCGCCCCCTGGCTAGACGAATATGGCGAGCGAAGCGAGCCTGACGGCTAGTATACATATAAAGGCTCTCAGACAATACCATGAAGAGCCTTTTTTACACAATTAATAGATAACCATACTACATAATAAAGAGAACTTAAAAGATGAAAAATATTATGGAAAAATTATAGAAGAGAATAAAATGAAAAGTAAATCAAAAATTGAAATAATAATAAAAATTAATAATAAAGATAAAGAAAACAAGAGTTTCAGCCAGAGCTCATACATTTCATGACTCAAACGAGCTACAAGATAAATTTATTACACCATTTTTCTTGAAGACATTAAAATGAGTTCGAAAACGGATCTATATGTTCATCATAATTATGTGCTATAGTGAGGTCCACGTTATAATGGCAGTCTTTGATTAGCAATGTATTGCAATCCTTGTCTATCATTCAACAAATCGGTTAGCGCTCTCTTTTTCTCGCTTTGCTCTGTTGCCAGATCGTCTTTTAACAATGTAGAATTATATTAACAAAATATTTCATCTTAATTATAAAAATTCATTGAGAAATTATTGAAAAATATCATTTTTGCTCAATAAAATATAATTGATTATTGATTTAAACGAGAATGAAAAGTTAATATTACATCAATAAACCTGTAACAGCTACCGTTTATAGAGGCATTGGCAAGACAGAGGATCGGCAGCATTGTTTACTGTTCTCCTGTCTTCCTCCACTGCCACTATTTGTGGACTTCACTATATATATGGAAATTCAGTTGGGATTTTCGTTTAATAATTATTCATTAACATTTAAACAAATGCAATTTTCAATTTATCTCCATCTAACTTACACATAGTTTCAGCATTCCTTGTAGAAAATAGCATTAATACGTCCCATATCCAACCATTGCAGCAAAAGATTTGAAATAATATAAACTAGTGACCCCCTGGGTTGGATAACTCGCTCAAGAACTGTTGTATTGTAATCTTTGAAACCCGCAACTTTAAATTATATACAAAGTTGATTGAACTTAGGAAACTTAGAAAGGAAGGAACTTAGAAAGGAACTTAGTCGGGGTGTCAAGTAGTCGGGGGTGTCAAGTAGTCGGGGTGTCAAGTAGTCGGGGTGTCAAGTAGTCGGGGTGTCAAGTAGTCGGGGTGACACCTGGTCGCGTTCCCGTTTCGGATATTAATGCCATTTTCAAGTGATTTGAGAATAAATAAATACTGCTGGATGATTCCTATTTAAAAGGGTTCTGGGATTCATATTTTTATTTATATTCAAAGTAGCCCTATAAGAAGATACAACAAATATAATTGGAGAGAATATAACTCAATCTGTCAGTATTGTTTGAATGGGAGGCATTGATGTTATTCATAAGGAATGCTGACAGATTGAAGTAAACTTCACTTTGGAAATTATTATTCAGACAAAAATATTATCATAGAGAAACAATAGCGTAAGTAGATATCCCATGGTATAGGGCGTTTATGTCGCAACTTTTACTGTTATCTCAAGCCGATTACTGTTGATTATTGTTGATTGAATGGTTGATTGAATGAACGGCACAATATGAGAGACTACCAGCGTCATAAAGCTTCACGGGAAAGAACTACGTGGGCTATCGGCTTGAGATAACAGTAAAAGTTGCAACATAAATGCCCTATGACATGGAATATCTACTTATGCTATTGTTTCTCTATGTTATTATATACCATACAAAAAAAAAAAAAGATTGAAAAGTAGACTAAACAGAAGGGTTGTTTTAAAAGATATAAACACCAACATTCAAGGCAAGATACAAACAAAACAAACAAGCCATATGCAACACAAACATATAATATTACAAAGAATATTATGTGCTGAAGACATAAATAAAAAAAAATCAACAACCAACCAATATAGATAATTATGTATTAAGAGCGTAATGCACGACTTATCACTCGCACAAAACAGTTATCACATGACGCAAAGCAGAGTGTGATAATTTGCAAGAGCGATAAAGAAGCATTAGACTACACATGAATTACATACAAATTTTTTTCTACAACTGCACAAACTGTTAAATCACTTATATCTTTATATAATAAAAATTCATCTTCACTGATATCCATCATGCCTGCAGAACCAGTACAACTACCAACTTTTTAGGTTAAGATCTGACCTTCTTTTGGCGAGCTGCTTATCATCAGCTGATTAGCGAGGGTAAAGAAACTCTTCTGCGCATGCGCGAATGATTAGCGAGCATAAAGTAGATCTACTGTGCATGCACAGATGGTTAGCGAGTGAAAAAGTAGATTCTACTCGGAAATGTTTTATGAGGAGAATTGAGTATGTAAATCTTTTTTTACACGCAGTTGTAGAAAAAATAATTTGTAATAGTTCACAAAATGAAATAAATCTATAATCAATAAATGACACTCACAACACAAACATATAATACAAGAAAGAATATACATGCGGAACACATAAAACATGAAATAAATTTACAACCTATAAAAAATATATAATAGTTCACAAAATAAAATAAATTTATAGCCAAAAAATAATATGATAGATCATACAATTCGTGCATAACAGATGATAAATCATAATATACAAATAAACACAATTTTGGTTAAATTATACAAAGAACACAGGACTTATATAGTACTTCCTATATAGAAGGTCCTGAGAAAATACTTAATAAGTATAACATCCACATTAATAGCTTTTTACACAAAAACTGTGTTCAGAATTTAAAGAAAAATTGAAGAGAATTTAGAAAACTGAGGTCCTATAATAAGTTAGTATATAAAATGAATGAAAAAAGGATTAAATGAAATGAAAAATTGAAAATAATTTTAGAAAGTTTGGAAAAGCTAGAAATCAAAAATTTCTAACCTTACATACCGAAACGGTTGTGGCAGTGTAGGAATTGGCTCTAGGTCTGAACATTATATACTGCCATCTCCTCCTTATCTGAGCTATTACCTGTTCAAAAAACATAAAACCCCAATAAATTGATTCAAGATGAAAAGAGGAACACGACATTATAAAATTCATCTATACGCACCAGGCGACAGTTGAGGACCCTCTAATTTTTGCACAGCCCCGACAGTCGAGGACTGAAAATTAAATCAGTCCTCAAATGTCGCAGTCCTCGACTGTCGCGTCCCCCATCTATTCTATCTATTATTAAAAGCGAAATGGCACTCACTCACTGACTGACTGACTCAATCACTCGAACTAAAAATCTACCGGACCAAAAACGTTCAAATTTGGTAGGTATGTTCAGTTGGCCCTTTAGCGGCGCAATAAGAACGGATTTGGAAAAATTTACAAAGATACGCCCAAAATCTGTGTTTTTCCAGCGTTTTTTTAGCGTTTTCTCAGCTTTATCGAGAACAAATGAACAGAAAATGTTCAAATTTAGTACAGAAGCTCAGCTAGGGTGTAATAATGTTGTGTTAGAAGGAATTTGCAATAACGTCAAAGATACGCCCAAAATAAGCGTTTTTCCAAAGTTTTTGTCAGATTTTCTGCGTTTTCTTACCTTTTTCAGAAATATATTAAAAAAATTCAGTACACAGGTTTAGCTGAGGTGGAAGAATTTTGTTTGCCAAAGATATAGTAACAGGTGTTTTTGACGAGCGAAGCGAGCCCGCTGATCTCATTTTTGGACGATCCAGTCGGGGGTCCAGGGGGCGGAGCCCCCTTGCTACACGGATATGGCGAGCGTAGCAAGCCTGACGGCTAGTACTATAATAAAGGAAAGAACTGGCTTATACACATAGGGGGATAGGGAAATTATGTTTGACGCATCATCACGTCTCAACTACTCAACTTATTAACTTGCAATTTTGCATATTGATTCTTAAATAACCGGGGATAGTTATAGGCCTATTTTCAATCCTCCAAGACTTCATTATGTCAACTTTTCAATGTGTCATGCTTACAGTTGTTGTAAGGAGACAGCTGAACATTTCTTTCAAATTGGAAGATAGGTATGACTAGGGATCCTATTCGAATAAAAAATTCCTATTCGAGAGAGGAATAGCACAAGGCTACCTTATTTTTTCTTTCCCTATCATTTTTGATGATGTACTTTTTGTATGAATCAACTAAGTTGAAAAAATTAAAAAAAAAAACTGACTTTCCGTCACATCAAAATGTTGGTCTGCCATCCGGGAACCGCTATTTTGAATCCAACTCCATTTTTTCAAATTAAAAGGTAATCATACATGATTTCGATACAGAATTTCAAGAGAAATGAATGGTTAAAACCACACATCGATATCTAAAACAGTTCAAAAGTTATTCTCATTCAAAAATACTGATTAATCATTCCAGTATCGTCAGTATGTCAAGTTTTCAGTCTGTTGAGTTTTGAAATAGACCTTTGCGGAGCACGGGTTACCTGCTATAGTGAAGTCCACGTCATAATGGCAGTGTTTGATTAGCAATTCCTATCCTTGTCTATCATCCAACAAAGCGGATACCGCTATCTCTTTCTCGCTTTGCTCTGTTACCAGATCGTCTTTTCACAACGTAGAATTAATAATTGATTAATAAAATATTTCATCTTAATTATGAAATCATTGAAAAATATAATTTCTTGCTTAATAAAATATAATTTATTATTTTAAACGAGAATGAACAGTTAATTTTAGATCAATAAACCTGTATCAGCTACCGTCTATAGAAGGCATTGACAAGACAGAGGATCGGCAACGTTTTTCTCCTATCTTTCTCCTCTGCCATTATAACGTGGACATCACTATTGTATAAAAATGAATTCTGCAGCTTATTTGTCTAGCCTAGATTATTTTTGTCTCTGCTATAAGTCAGTATATGAAGTTGATTTGTTTCAAGAATATTGAGTACCCGATAATGGAGAGAGTAGGCCTATCTCAAGAATATGAAAGTACCCATCAAGTACCGTACTACTTGAAAATATTTTTGGAGTATTTTAAAAATAATGAATTTTTGATTGAAGATGGCAAATTTAACTTATTTTGTGTTGTTTTAAGCAGAGGAAATTTATGGAAACAAAGCTATCAATTTACTTATATTTTATTTATTCATTTTATTAATTAATTCATTTTTTCATTCAATATGTTTCAAGCTATTAATGAAAATAGAATATTTAAGTACCGAGTTGAATTTATAATTTTTTCCACTTACCTCGCCATTGCAAAAGCAGAATAGTGTTGCCACACACAGGCCCTGGAACAAAATAGATTCCATTAGAAGAAGAAGGAGAAGAAAGAGATGGAAGGAGGAGAGATTGAAAATAAGAAGATTGGGAAGAAGAAGAAGGAGAAGTAGTAAGTAAGAAGAGAAATATTGGTAGGCGGAGGAGAAGGAGAATGATGAAGAGGGGGTGAGGAGGTGGCGAAGGGAGAGGAGTTGAGAAGAAAAGTAGAAAAATGAAAAAGAGAACAAGAAAAAATACAAAATAAGAAGGTGAAGGAGGAGAAGAGAAAGATGAAGGAGAAGGATGAAGAGGGCGATTGGGAGGCGTTTAAGGGGGAGTAGGAGGAGAAGAAGACGAAAAATGAGAAGGTGAAGGAGAAGAAGAGAAAGAAGGAGTTGAAGGAGGAGAAGAGAAAGAAGAGGATGATGGATGAAGAGGGGGGTATTATGAGTTGGTGGAGGGGAGAGGTGGAGAAGAAGGATGAGGAGGAGGAGGAGGAGGAGGAGTAGTAGTAAGAGTGGTAGAGAAAGGAGAAGAAAAAGAAAAAAAAAGATGAGAGGGTGAAGGAGGCGAAGAGTAAGAAGAAAGTGGAAGAAAAGAGAGATAAGTAGATGAAGGAGAAGAGAAAGAAGAAAAGTAGAAGAATTATTAAAAACAGAACAGGAAAAAAATAAAATTAATAATGTGAGGAAGCAGGAAAGAAGATAAGAAAAGAAGAAAAGAAAATGGGAAGAAGAAGAAGAAGAAGAAGAAGAAGAAGATCCGGAAAAAAATGGGAGAAGAAGAACAAACTATAGTGAGGTCCACTTTATAATGGCAGTGGATAAACAGGAAAGAAATAAAATTAATAATGTGAGGAAGCAGGAAAGAAGATAAGAAAAGAAAATGGGAAGAAGAAGAAGAAGAAGAAGAAGAAGAAGATCCGGAAAAAATGGGAGAAGAAGAACAAACTATAGTGAGGTCCACTTTATAATGGCAGTGGATAAAGATAGGAGAATAGCGATGCCGATTCTCTGCATTAATTAATTATATTTCTACACTGTCAAAAACATAATTGGCATCGTTATGAACCTAGAAAAGGATAGAACCACCGGCTTTGTCGAATGATAGACAAGGATAGCAAAACCAAAGTTGAACATATACTGTCATTATAAATAAATAAAACCGAATAATAAAGTTATCTCCCCTTATATAACCTAAACTATATAAAAAGACACTGGACCTCACTATAGAAAAAGTGCAAACTATGAAAATATACAAAAAAATGAGTAGATCACCTGGAACGATGCGGTGATAGCCGATGTCAGCTCATAGTATTTTTCCCAAGGGTGACCCTTATGAGGTCGAAAGGGTGTCACCAGATAGTTGAGGCCAAGTAAGGGCAGAAGCAGTAAGGTCGCCCTTAGGCCTGCAGCAGTGACCTTAAATTCAAATTAAATTAACTGTTATTTCAACTTTAATAATTCCAATAATTATTACATATTTCACACACATGGAAAGAAAGTATTCTTTATTGATTGATACAATAAGTACATCATCAAAAATCTGGTGTGGCGCACTCACACAACTTTCCTTGCCGTTATGAAAATTGATCACCTGACGCTAGTGTTCCCGCGCATCTCAAGTCTACTATTCAGAGATTTGAGCCAGCTGGTGACAGGGCGATAACGCTGGAGACACACGAGGTCTGTTATCTCTTCATAGTGAATCATTTAATAGAATCAACAGTTGCCAGCAGTTTGCAATTGGATAATCACATTTTCTCGAATTTCGAGCTTATTTTCAATTTTAGGTGAAAATGTTACTGAACATTAATTGTAGAGATTTCATGCTCAATCTTTTCCACTCAAAATTTTTTGTTTAAATTGTATCTGAAGCCTGATAATTGATAATCAAAAATCAAAATTTCAAGTCATTCCGTTAATTGGGAGAGAGATATCGTGTACACGGACGCACATACACTGATACACACACACACACACACACACACACACACACACACCACACACACACACACACACACACAACACACACACATACAGATCATACCCAAAAACTACTTTTTTTGGACTCAGGGGACCTTGAAACGTATAGAAATTTAGAAAGTGGGTACCTTAGTTTTTTTCGGAAAGCAATACTAAAATGACAGGGAGAGAAAAATCAAGTAGCCTTGTGTTATTCCTCTCTCAATTTAGATAAGGTTACACATAGTCCCAAATAGGTTGAGTCTTGTAGTTGTTCACTTCAAAACATTCTCAGTTATCAAGTATTTTCACAATATAGATTCATTACCTCTTTTTCGGCATCATAATTACAATCAAAACACACTTCACATGATCATGATCATTTTTTGGATGGACACGTTGAACCGCCGGTCCCGGCAGCCTAAAAACAGTCGTTAGGTCATATCAGCGGTCCTGAAATTGATGTTGTGTGACCTGAAATGTCTGAATCAGACCTGAGTCAGCCAGGTCACTTGATATTATATCATGATGACATTTTCTTTAATTGACCGAGCGAAGTGAGGTCTAAGATTCAAGTCGACGGTTTGGCATTTCTCTTGATGTTTGAATGTTCAAAGGTATATGTTTATATGTTTATATGTTATATGTTTATATGTTTATATGTTATATTTTATATGTTTATATGTTTATATGTTTATATGTTTATATGTTTATATGTTTATATGTTATATGGTTTATATGTTATATGTTCATATGTTGCGCATTTACGGCGAAACGCGCTAATAGATTTTCATGAATTTGACAGGTATGTTCCTTTTAATTGCGCGTCGACGTATATACAAGGTTTTTAGAAATTTTGCATTTCAAGGATAATATAAAAGGAAAAAGGAGCCTCCTTCATAAGCCATATTAGAGTAAAAATCAGACTATAGAATTATTCATCATAAATCAGCTGACAAGTGATTACAGAGATGTGTGGAGAAGCCAGTCTATTGCTGTATTTCAATAAGGTCTATAGTTTCAATCAGGTACTTGTGGATGAGAATACTGCGTGAGGTCTACTGTTCACAGAACTACTAGTATGAAAGGAAAAAGGAGCCTCCTTCATAAGCCAATATTAGAGTAAAAATCAGACTATAGAATTATTCATTATAAATCAGCTGACAAATGATTACACAGATGTGTGGAGAAGCCAGTCTATTGCTGTATTTCCATAAGGTTTATAGTTTCAATCAGGTACTTGTGGATGAGAATACTGCGTGAGGTCTACTGTTCACAGAACTACTAGTTATAAACCTCAATTACATCATAGATCAGTTGGGGTTGGACACGGAATAGATTTCGTTAACAATCAAACAAAATCATCTTTCACAATGATTGGTAAACAATAACATGATTAGGATATTATATGTCATGATAAAGGACCGTTATGTTGCAAATGTGACTGTTAACTGAAGCCGATTCGGCCAAAGTAGGCCGAAACCAGTTGTTGAAATGCTTAAAGGTGCGTACAGATTTACACGCCGCGAACTTGAGCAATTCACTTTTAATCAGCTGATGCCAAACTTTTTATATCTGTATCTTACCGTTTCTGTAGAGATACGGATATAGTCAGCTGATTAAAAGTGAATTGCTCATGTTCGCGGCGCGTAAATCTGTACGCACCTTTAGGGCCGGTTTCCAAGCTCGGGATTCCGTCAAGCTCGATTTTAAACAGCTGGAGTCAGAAAATTGGCTTTCCAAAACGGGGCGTAGTCGCAGTGAATAGTTGCAGAAAATTAAATCTTCATTTTCCATTTCTATAATTGGAAACGTTTTTCCTTGACGAAATGAAACAACCCTAAATAATTCAACATAGCTGAAACTTTACACTATTTATTTATTTTGTGTTCAATTTTCTAGTTTTTTGAAATTTAATTCAAACGTGACTATGACATGACTGCGACTACGCCCCGTTTCAGAAAACCAATTTTCTGACTCCAGATGTTTAAAGTCTAGAACTAGCTAGATCCCGAGCTCGGAAACCAGGTCTTAGGGCCGTTTGCACAGTGTAAGTTTAAGCTAAAGCTTAAACAAATCTGGATTTTTTTGGGTAAAGTAAAATTCCGTTGCACAGTATCAGTTTAAACTCTGTATTGAGCTAAACTCTGGGAAAGTTTAAACCTCCAAAGCAGGAGGTTTAAAACAAAATAATTTGGATTACCATGACATCTGTAAGATTTGATGGGGAAACAGCTGATAGTAAATTATTTTCTCACCTACTATCAAAAGTCTCATTTTACACCCTGGAATCGAATACTAAAAAGTACTACTTTTCCTCCCATGGGACTAAAAATAATTCCCAGCGGAAAAGTGATCACTTTTACTCCCAAGGGAGTAAAATAAACCCATAAGATTAATGGGAAGAAGTCCGACAACGCCGCGATTTGAAGAATGATTAATTGCCCATACAATGAATAATAATTAGCGCGTTGTGCTTGGTTGCACCTCTGCTCAATATAGCAGCCAAAGCAGTCATGTTACCATATTGTCCGCATATTGTCTGAAGATGTAGTAAAATTATTCATTGTATAGGTATGGTGTAGGTGGAGGAAAAGTTGTGTGCATCACGGACTAAAGTACTTTTATTCTCCCTCAGGGAAATTGTCGCCCTCGGCTACGCCATCGGGCGACAACAGTTTCCCTCAGGGAGAAAAGTTGCACTAGTCCTAGATGCACAAATAACTATTCGACGTTTTTTCAATGCTTCTGTATTAATTTAGGTTATAGTGATCATTATTGAATGTAAAAATAATTATAATGGAGGAATGATAGAAGTTTTTAATGCGATTGATAAAGATGACTGACTGCAAAAAATTTAAAAACTGAGAAAATTGGGCAAAAACGAATGATTTAAATTTCTGGGATAATATGGAATTTCTTAACGGTTTGCTAGAGTGAAGCCAAAGCCAATCCAGTACTTGATTAAATAAACCACTTGATAAAATAAGACAATTTTCAACAGTGGTCTTTGATTAGGAAACATATTTAATAACACATAACTGAGATATTTTGCTTTCAAGAGATTTCCAATAAACGAGGAAGACCGTAGTAGATTTAAGCGTAACAAAATCGCTTTTCAAAAAAAACATTCTAAGACATATTTTTGGTGCCTTAAATATACGTTTGCATCAATAGTAATATAGCATTCATAATTTTTTATCGCTTCTCAGTTATATACTGTACAGCTTACGGCACTGTGTATTTGGTAAGAGGAAATAGTAGTACAACCTCAATTACTGATGGTTTGTAAACAAATAAACAATTTCCTGTAAAAATAAGCCTTCCTGAATTATAAACGATGAAATTCCATTACCAACTTAACGCTAAACTAGTTTAACTTAAACTGGATTAGTGAATGCACTGAGAAACCGATTAAATTTTAAACTTTCAGATTAACTTATCGAGTTTAGTATCTGTACTGTGCCAACGGCCCTTAAAGTTTTAAAATGTGTTAATAGGAAGGGTACTCCATGTTTTATATTGTTTTTATTAACATAAAACAACTATACCATGGGATATCTTCGTGTATGTTATCTTTTTTAGTCTATTATCATACCTGGATGGAGCTTGTGAGTGGAGGAGGCCATGACTGAAGGGGTCGACCTGGTTTGGTGAGGAGGACCCTGACTATGTTACACAGGAAGATCAGGTGAGAACCATGGACAACACACCAGCACTGTCAAACCACTCATATACGGGACTGTCTTCTATCCAACATCTGCAAATTATCAACAAATGAAACAAAATAAATGAAATCTATGAAATAGAATAAGAGTACCTTTT
>NW_024090981.1:0-25261 GCF_014356525.2 Nilaparvata lugens | reverse complement strand
CATTTTCACCTAAAATTGAAATTAAGCTCGAAATTCGAGAAAATGTGATTATCCAATTGCAAACTGTTGGCAACTGTTGATTCTATTAAATCATTCACTATGAAGAGATATCAGACCTCGTATGTCTCCAGCGTTATTGTCCTGTCACCAGCTGGCTTAGATCTTTGTTTATAAGTAGACTTGTGATGCGCGTGAACACTAGCGTCAGGTGATCAATTCTAATAACGGCAAGGAAAGTTGTGTGAGTGCGCCACACCAGATTTTTATCATTAAAAGCTATTAGCTTCTACTCACATTTGTGGAGCGCTTTCGGACGCCATGTCTATCTTCAACACTCAAATTACTACAAATTCATCTTCATCAACAAAGTATTAATTTTTAATTTTCAAATTAAAAATTTTGGAGAGAAATAGTACAGGCTCAGCCTAGTTTTTCCTCCAATGTCATAATCGTATTATGATTATAGTGTTGAATGAATGAATGAAAATGATAAAATGAATGAATGAATTTATTCGATACAAACATATAAAGCCTCACAAACAAATTAGAGTACAATCCTTATTTGCTACTTGGTGTCGGTTGCACAAAAGTCGAAAAATTTTAATCGTGATTAATTCCACGAGAACCAATCTGAGAAGCCGTCTTATCAAAAAGACCTTCTTTGATTGGTTCTCGTGAAATTAATCACGGTTAAAATTTAACTGGCTTTTGTGCAACCGGGCCTTAGGGTATAATTAGTATAAATTATAATATATAATAGCAAATTAATAAAAACAATATAAAAATCTTGAAGTATCCTTTATTTTTAAAAAACTCTAAAATAGTTAAACTGTTTAGAGTACTTCAAGATTTTTATATTGTTTTTATTAATTTGTTAAAAAGTAGCCCATATGAATGAAGTGTTTTTATATACTAGCAGTACAATGAAAAAGGTAAACAAATAATAATATCGCTCTTTATCAAGTATTCACAACGATTCAGTATTAAATAAAAAGATTAGAAGAGAACGATATTTGGGTTAGATTCAGGAAAGTTGGTGAAGGGGTATAGTATGAAAAAATTATCACCGATTAATTAGAAAATGTGACAAATTTGAATAAACAATTATAAGGTAGCACTAGCATTTGAAGATCAAAATCAAATAATGTTCATAAAAAAAAACAAATTCAACATAACATTGCAGAAGGAAACCAAAAACATAGAAGTGAAATTCAAGTAATTAATTCATTTTACAAGTTTACGCAGACTGCCGGCAAAGCCCAAAACAGTCTTCATTGATATCAACAATTTAAATCTAACTTATAGCGATAACTGGTTGGAAGAGTTGTAATAAGTAAAATTGATTCATTTATAGAGAAAAAAAATGTTGATGAAGCTTGAGGATTAGATTGATAAGAAATGGATGGTTGAGGACAGGCAGATGAAGCTCTTCTTCAGGTGTGAAATGCATTCCTTATCAAAGAGTTATTTCTCATTAAAAAGTTTTCTTTTAAATATTCACTAGGAAACACTGTCAAACTACAACAGAGAAATAATAGTATGTGAAAATTGGCAAAATTTCTCTGATGGTCAAATGTAATGCAAGCCTTGGTACCGTACCTTATAGGGTTGTTTCAGCAATTTCCCCAAGTGTTTTATATTGAGCTACAAAATCCTAAATCTCTTTTTATTAATCACGGGTCTTGAAAAAATCAAGCCTAGAGTTTATGTGGGCAACACTCTCATAATAAAATGAATAAAAGATTATATTTAAGAAAATTATTGGATCAACTTTACCTTTCATAGTTTGATGGACTTCCTCATCTGTTTCTCCCAAACCCAACATGATTGATGACTTGGTAATGAGGTCTGGGTTGTACTCTTTGGCTGCTTTCAACACTTTCATTGTTTGCCTGTTGAAAAGTTGAAGAAATTATTGACCGAGCGAAGTGAGGTCTAAGATTCAAGTCGACGGTTTGGCATTTCGCTTAATGTTTAAATGTTTATATGTTGCGCATTCACGGCGAAACGCGGAAATAGATTTTCATGAAATTTGACAGGTATGTTCCTTTTTTAATTGCGCGTCGACGTATATACAAGGTTTTCAAGGATAATATAAAAGGAAAAAGGAGCCTCCTTCATACGCCAATATTACAGTAAAAATCAGACTATAGAATTATTCATCATAAATCAGCTGACAAGTGATTACACAGATGTGTGGAGAAGCCAGTCTATTGCTGTATTTCCATAAGGTCCTATAGTTTCAATCAGGTACTTGTAGATGAAAATACTGTGTGAGGTCTACTGTTCACAGAACTACTAGTCATAAGATTGATGATCGTACAATTAGATAATCGTACAAAGTTGATATTATTAAATATTGGGATTACAATAGTAAAACGAGTCCTACCTCGAGGTTCGGTAGCATTTTTGAAAATACTTGGGTGGAGTAGTACTAGATCAACAGAATATTAAATCAGAAGGAGCTCAGGAACATATATTTTGCATACGTTCAGTCACTAATACAGGGTGGTATAATCTCATGGGGTAGATGCTATAAAACTAATCTGCAACCCTTGAAAGTAGCACATAAAGTTGTTCTGTATTTTGTTCTATTCAGATCAAGAACAATACTAGATG
This sequence comes from Nilaparvata lugens, assembly GCF_014356525.2. Taxonomy (NCBI): domain Eukaryota; kingdom Metazoa; phylum Arthropoda; class Insecta; order Hemiptera; family Delphacidae; genus Nilaparvata; species Nilaparvata lugens. Next base: position 22,642 of record NW_024090981.1, on the reverse strand, counting down.
GAGACACACAACAAGTTCAAGTTCAAGTTCATTTATTGACACACTTTACAATTTACAATAATAAATAATACACAAAACATTACAAAACAATAATATAAAGTGGTTAGGTAACCTCATTTGAAAAAACGTGTTGAGGCACCATCACACTGAAAATAAAGAAAGAGTAGCTTAGAGCCTAGCTAAAATTATATAAAAACTTGATAAATGTTTATAATACAGAGAAAAAAATATGTTGAAGAGTACTAAGAGATAAACTGTCCCTTCATAAATGTATCATTCACTGCAATATGATAATACCAAAAATACAATATAAAAGTAACTATACTATCTAAACAGAAACTCAACATCTTCTAGTGAAAACAACCAAGATTTCAATTCCTTGAGAAAAATTCTTAAATTTAAACTAGAGGACACATGGAAAGGTAGATAATTATAAAACTTTAAAGCACAAAAAGTAAAAAACCTACGAAAAGCTTCAACATTAGCCTTCAACAGAATGACCTTATTTTGAAATCTCAAACGACTAGAGTAAACTCTAGCATTACTTTGAACATTTCCTCCTCTAATGAAAAATATTCTTAAAACTCTAAAGACATATAAATATCTTAATGGCAAAATATGAAATTTTTTAAAAAAAACCATTGCATGTTCCGTTCTAGGTACACGCGCCATTATTCTGATAATTTTCTTTTGTGCAACTAAAAGTGTATTGATATTTGTGAAATAAATACCTCCCCAACAAGTGATCCCATATTGTAGCTTACTTTCAATAATGGAAAAATAGATCAACCTTAATACATTTACATGGCAAATATTCTTTAAGTAGTAGAATGTTCTTATAGCAGATAACATATATTTATTAATAGAGTTAATATGCTCATTCCAATTACAATTTTTATCAATAAAAAGGCCTAAATATTTGATTTTATCAACTTGCTCAATAAGCATACAACTATGACAATTCAAATCATATAAAATTGCAATATCAGACTTTAAACAAATATTACATTTATAATACAAAGGTTTGATACAAGAAATTTTATCCTTTAAAGAAAAATGAATATACTTAGTTTTATTACTAAGGGATAATTTATTGAAAGAAAACCATAATTTCAATAACTGAAGATCATACTGAACATCCTTTTGCAATTCCAAAGCAGATTTTGAGTTGTAACATAAAGCAGTATCATCCGCAAAACTAGTAAGTGATCCTCTAAAGGGTCCACTACTAAGACTATTAATAAATATCAAAAAAAGAATAGGTCCAAGGACCGATCCTTGTGGAACACCACAGTTTATTGGTTCGAAGGAGCTAAATACATCATTATTAATTTTAACACATTGGACTCTGTTATTCAAATAGCTTTTAAAAAATTTCCAAGCAAAACCCCTGAAGCCCGCAAACCACATTACATTCAGTAACATACTGTGATCCACAGTGTCAAAAGCCTTGGTTATATCTATAAAAAGACCACCTACGCTCAATTTATTATTAAAGCCCTGATATAAATCTGCACAGAAATTCAATAACGCATCTTCTGTGGATTTTCCTTCCAAAAAACCAAATTGCTTTTCAGAGAAAAAACCATTTATTTTTAAGAAATCAATACATCGTTTTTTAATAGCCTTTTCAAAGATTTTTGCAAAAACACTAAGCAATGATATCGGTCTATAATTGTTCAAATCACAAATGTCACCCTTTTTAAAAAGAGGAATCACAACAGCAACTTTTAGTGATTCCGGAAAAATGCCATTAATAAAACTAAAATTAATCAAATATGAAAGTATTGGAGAAATTATACTACTAATCTCTTTAATAATAGAAGCAGATATTCTGTCAAACCCAGAAGATTTTTTCGAGTCCAGTGAATTTATAATCATTTCTACTTCCGAAACAGTAGTCTCAAAGAAATAGAAAGAATTCATCACTCGTTTCAATTTGAATAAAGTCCTATACTCTTTATTTATCTCATCATCTGGCGGATCTAATTTAAGTTTCAGCTGATCACTAACACTAACAAAAAAGCTATTAAATTCCTCTGCAATCCTATTTTCATCTTCCAAAATGACACTAGGGTTTACCCCTGCTTTGATCTTTATAATTTCAATAACTGAAGATCATACTGAACATCCTTTTGCAATTCCAAAGCAGATTTTGAGTTGTAACATAAAGCAGTATCATCCGCAAAACTAGTAAGTGATCCTCTAAAGGGTCCACTACTAAGACTATTAATAAATATCAAAAAAAGAATAGGTCCAAGGACCGATCCTTGCGGAACACCACAGTTTATTGGTTTGAAGGAGCTAAATACATCATTATTAATTTTAACACATTGGACTCTGTTATTCAAATAGCTTTTAAAAAATTTCCTAGCAAAACCCCTGAAGCCCGCAAACCACATTACATTCAGTAACATACTGTGATCCACAGTGTCAAAAGCCTTGGTTATATCTATAAAAAGACCACCTACGCTCAATTTATTATTAAAGCCCTGATATAAATCTGCACAGAAATTCAATAACGCATCTTCTGTGGATTTTCCTTCCAAAAAACCAAATTGCTTTTCAGAGAAAAAACCATTTATTTTTAAGAAATCAATACATCGTTTTTTAATAGCCTTTTCAAAGATTTTTGCAAAAACACTAAGCAATGATATCGGTCTATAATTGTTCAAATCACAAATGTCACCCTTTTTAAAAAGAGGAATCACAACAGCAACTTTTAGTGATTCCGGAAAAATGCCATTAATAAAACTAAAATTAATCAAATATGAAAGTATTGGAGAAATTATACTACTAATCTCTTTAATAATAGAAGCAGATATTCTGTCAAACCCAGAAGATTTTTTCGAGTCCAGTGAATTTATAATCATTTCTACTTCCGAAACAGTAGTCTCAAAGAAATAGAAAGAATTCATCACTCGTTTCAATTTGAATAAAGTCCTATACTCTTTATTTATCTCATCATCTGGCGGATCTAATTTAAGTTTCAGCTGATCACTAACACTAACAAAAAAGCTATTAAATTCCTCTGCAATCCTATTTTCATCTTCCAAAATGACACTAGGGTTTACCCCTGCTTTGATCTTTATAATTTTATTATTTTTGACTTTTTTCCTATATCTCATTTATTGTCTTCCATTGTTTCTTTATATCATTTTTATTTACACTAAATAAATTCATGTAATATTGCTCTTTTCTATAATCCATATCTCTTTTTAATCGATCACAATAGCGTTTAAAATAATTCTGAAATCTTAAATCACCTATTCGTTTCTTAACTTTTTTATACATTTTATTCCTATATCTTTGCCTTTCACACAGCGACTGTGTCATCCATGGTTTCAGAATGGTGTGCTTGTAATTATTTTTGCATTCCAACAATTCAGTAGCTTTATCAATATTATCGTTTAGAACATCAAGAAAAATATTAAACGCTTTATTTACATCACCCTCTGAATAAACTGACGACCAGTCCACCGATCTAAGATTATTTTTTAACAGTTCATAATTTAATTTCTTTCTATTAATTTTGTTATTTACAGAATGATTATTAAGTTTATCAGTTGAATGATCTTTCAGCTTAATACTACAAATGGAAATATCATGATCACTACGACCAGAGGACACAACATCTGAATCAAACAAAAAAACGTTGTGTTTAGATCTTACGTTAATATGATCTAAACAACTGCTACTATTTCCAAAAATACGAGTTGGCTTGCTGATTAATTCATAGAAACCATGGCTAGCCAATAAAGACCGATATTCAAAAGTATTAATAGAATGTTTCAAAGTACATATATTAATGTCGCCGGCAAAAACAACATTATTATCTCTTACGCACGCAAAAACACCATTCAACTCACTCAAGAAATCTATAACTGAGTAAGCATGTAATCGATACAGAACGATAAAGGTAATTTCAACGTCTGAACCTACATTGACCTTGACATTAATCACATCGGCTGTTGTCATAGTCACATCATTTTCAATAGCGGAGAATCTTTGTGATATAAATACAAGTACACCTCCAGCTCTATAGTTTTCATTACATTTAGAAAACTGATTATAACCATCAATCATATATCGTCCTAGTTCTGCTGTTTCAATCCATATTTCCGACAAGATTATAATTTCTGGTAATTTATCTAAAGAATTTAGGTGTATTAAAAAAAGATCAAAATTTTCTCTCAGACTTCTGATATTTTGATTCATGATAATTAGCCCATCTGCGCACGTATTAGAAAGAAAATAATTCATCAAAATAAAAGAGTCATCTATATTTTGGTAAGATATTAATGAATCATCACTTATTGAACTCATTAGTCAGTTGACATATTAATGAATATTAATATAAAAAATGAAAAACATAAATCGTCACCTTGCAATTAAACATAACAGCTTACTTGACCTCCCTCATCACAGTTTGGCAACGTCTTCCATAGATAGAATTTCGCGTACAGGGGATGATGACTCCTTCCGCATTAGGATTTTCCCGTTACGTATCCATAAGTACGCATAGTTCTTTTCTTTCTTCGCTAGTCGGGCAGCTGCAAAAACTTTTCGGCGTCCATAGCAGAGGTTTTCATTGATGTAAACAGGAGCAGTAGCACAAGAGAGACCAATGTCATTAGTACTGAAATCACGTTTGACTCTCCTTTTTTCTAATATTTTCAGTTTATCTTCTCGCCTCACGAATCGCGCAATTATTATTGCTGGACCAGCGTTATCACTCCTCTTACCCAGCCGATGACACACGTCTATGGCTTCCCTACTCACTTTGTGACCTAGAGCTGCCGAAACACCCGCGACTGTCTCATACAAATCTTCGTTTCCTTGTTCCGGAACACCATGAATCTCTATGTTATTAGATCTAGAGTATTGCTCGCTCTCGTCCAGCTTAAGTTCCAAATCTTTCACCCTTTTTGACAAATTAACTTTTTCCTGTTTGAGTTCTTCAATAACTGCAATATATTCACTCATTTTCATAGCCTGTTTATCCAACGTTTCTTTTTGTTCCTTAACCAGATTATGTAAAAATTCAAACGAAGTGTTCATTTCCTTCTCCATACGTTTACGATCATTCTTTGCTTCCTCTAACATGAATATAACCTGTGAGATACTGGCCTTACCTTTTTCAGCATCACTCACAGCCTGCATACTTGATCTTCTTGATGCAGCACACGGTGGGCAACGACAAATTTGTTTTTCACTTATAATAAAATCCAGTTCGTCTTTGGTCATATTCACGCATTTCAAATGGCAGAAACTACTGCAGTCACTACAAGAAATCGATGAACGTGCGGCACATTTCGAATTACATTCAACACAGTTAGAAGACATGTTTATAATTCAAAAATTACGACCACCGAATTCAGCAAAAAAGTCGCAGTAAAACAGTACAACACTTTTCCTTGTTTCTTCTTTGACTTAATTTTTTCCAATTAACACATAATTCCCAACCGCATCAAAATTGACTTCAAACAACAATAATAATAATAATAATATTAATAATAATAATAGTAATTTACTTTTTATGTAGTTGAGAAGTTGATATTGTGGTAATTATTCATATTGAATGAAGAAGACTAAGAAATTGTCAAAAAACCTCAGATTTATTGATACTTAGAAAGACCGGTTTCGGTTATTACACCATTGTCAATCTCTGATAAACAGAGTTTATCTTTCTAAGTATCAATAAATCTGTGGTTTTTTGACAATTTCTTAGTCTTTTTCATTCAATAGTAATTTGTTCGACCAATCGACTTACAGTATACAAATATTTCAATAAAAACATAACTGGTGTAGCAAAAACTTTCGCATGCACAATACTTTGTATATCAAAGTCTAAATGAAATCCCAAAGGTAATCCCGTGTGGGGCCCTTCTTCAAACCCATATTCAAAATAGAAAAACACATTGAACAATTAAGATAAGATAATAGTAATACAGCATTCAACACAACATATTCTAATTCTACAATATACAGTACAAAATAATACAATATATGTATTATTTTTTATTCAAATGGTATTGTAGTGTTATCAAAAAGGAAAAAACAATTTGTAGGTACTTATGCGGTCAAGCTTTAAAGCTTTGCATATGAGTAATTCAATCATAAAGTATCAGTTTATATTATATTATTTTTCAATAGTTACTATTTTCTTGCTTTTATTTCACTTCTGTATTATATTATTACAAAAATTCTATGACGAATAAATCATTATTCCATTTTAGTTGAATAACGTCAAATATTGAATTTCAAAACACGAGCTTATATTAGTTTTCCGAAATCCTTAGATATCCTATTATATTAAGCCAGCAATTTCTGTATTTTTATATATTTAAATCTGGTTATTTATGTTTAACGGATCTCGAAAACGGCTCTAATGATTTTCACGAAATTTGGAACATAGTAGGTTTATGATATAAAAATTCGACTGCACTAGGTCTCATCCTTGGGAAAACTCGCTAAACGACATTAAAAGGATGATTCATCCTTAACTGAAACAGCTGTGGATAGTAAAAAAGTGAGTGAGCGAGTGAGTACTATGTGAAAATCAAAATATCGCATCCCCGAAATTCATAAGATTACATATAGCCAGCTGTGAAATATAAACACGATCATTTTAGAGAATTGTGCTCTGTTTATCAAATAACGAGCGAAGCTCGGTGCCCCGATATTAATTACACAAATGCAAAATTAATTAATTGACCGAGCGAAGTGAGGTCTAAGATTCAAGTTGACGGTTTGGCATTTCTCTTAATGTTTAAATGTTTATATGTTGCGCATTCACGGCGAAACGCGGTAATAGACTTTCATGAAATTTGACAGGTATGTTCCTTTTTTAATTGCGCCTCGACGTATATACAAGGTTTTTGGAAATTTTGCATTTCAAGGATAATATAAAAGGAAAAAGGAGCCTCCTTCATACGCCAATATTAGAGTGAAAATCAGACTATAGAATTATTCATCATAAATCAGCTGACAAGTGATTACACAGATGTGTGGAGAAGCCAGTCTATTGCTGTATTTCCATAAAGTCTATAGTTTCAATCAGGTACTTGTGGATGAGAATACTGCGTGAGGTCTACTGTTCACAGAACTAGTAGTAATTAAATAATCTAAGTACCCTCTTTCAAAGTTAATTCAGTTTTTTAATTTCAATAAAAATAAGAGTAGCCCTCACCAATTGTTAATATTAAATAAGTATGAATAATAAAATTGGAAACACCTACCAATACTTGGCACGATGATCCCTGACAAACGGAGTGAGCGCCTCCACCGTTTCCACGTTGTGCGCATACACATCCAGCTTGGAGTCGACGATTGTCTTCACACAGTCGACGTTGCCGCCAAAGTCAGGCACCAGACACTCAACCAGGATGCGCGCGTTGCGACGCTTAATCTCTTGCACGGTGTCGGCGAAATGTCTCGCGCCTAAAATTCAAATTTTGTTTATTCAAATTAACAATATTTACAATCAAAAGCAATAAAATAACAGAAACACACAGCTCAGTAAGATGAAAAATCGATTTAATAACGAAAAGAATTAGCTTATACACGTACAATATAGAAAATTCACGAATGACGCATCATCACGTCTGAACTAGGTATTCAACTGATATACAGGATAGAAAGTTTCAAGTTTCATGTTTTTATTGGGCCAGTTGGACATAGAAGTTACATATAGCCATGTCACAATTTACATTGAAGAAACATACAATAAATGGCACAGGTACAACGAATCTATATATATATAAAAGCGAAATGGCACTCACTCACTCACTCACTCACTCACTCGCAGTACTAAAAATCTACCGGACCAAAAACGTTCAAATTTGGTAGGTATGTTCAGTTGGCCCTTTAGAGGCGCACTAAGAAATCTTTTGGCAATATTTTAACTCTAAGGGTTGTTTTTAAGGGTTTAAAGTTTGTCTTTTAGCATGTATATTCTTCTTCTCCCAATCTCTTTAATTATAATTGAAATTTCCATATCATATGTTACTATAGAACTATAATCTAGATAGAGTACCTCTTCGAAACAGTTGTCAACTGGCAACTAAATTAATAATTTTGTCAGGTTGGCATTAAGTTGAGTTGACTTTGTTAGGTTGGCACCAAGTTGAAGATTTAAATGAATTTATCGCGGAAAAATTGATTGGGCACTGCTACTTCAATCCTGGGAATATTATTACTAGCCGTCAGGCTCGCTTCGCTTGCCATATCCGTTTAGCCAGACGTTTAGTCTGGCCCCCGACTAACATATGATAAAAATGCTCAAATGAAAAATGCAGGCGAGCGAAGCGAGCCTGCTGATTTCATTCTTGGTCGATCCAGTCGGGGGTCCAGGGGGCAGAGCCCCCTGGCTAGACGGATATGGCGAGCGAAGCGAGCCTGACGGCTAGTACAATATACAATAATAAATGAAACAGAAAAGTTAAGTTCACGAATGACGCGTCATCTCGTCTGAACTACTGGACTGATTAACTTGAAATTTTGCATAGGATTACCAAGGATTTTTATATGCCTATTTTAATTTAAGTTCTTTAAGACTGTGCAAAGGATAAAAATAAACTTTCTACCTGTGATATTTTTCAGAGTTTTTCGATTTGTCAAAGTTGATCTATCAAGCTATCAAAATTAAAAAGTTTTCTCAGGAAAACATTTTTTTTTCGATCATTACTCTTTGAGATATGAGTGCCTAAAGTTTAAATTTTAACTTTTAGTTGAGTTATTTTCGGTCATTTTTGGTCAATTGGATAACTTTCTCAAAAATTGATATTTTCAGAAAATTTTTGTTTTATTAGGCCAACAATACCATGAAGAATCTATCCTTAAAATCTCATGGTTTTATCTTTCACCGAACTTAAAATGTTCTGGCACAAAAATTTAAACTTTAGGCGCTCATATTTCAAAAAGTAATGATCGAAAAAAAAATTTTTCCTGAGAAAACGTTTTCATTTTGATAGCTTGATAGTATACAAATCGAAAAACTTTGAAAAATAACACCAGTAGAAAGTTTAATTTGAGCCTTTGCACAGCCTTAAGATTTCAGTACGCCAAGTTTTCAGTTTCTCAAGTTTTTAATCACACACTTGCGGAGCAAAGGGTACTTGCTAATTTAATAACTAGGAACATCCCTGAAAAACGTTGACCACAGATTCCCAAAATATGTGTACACATGTATTGTCAATATTGTTATTGTTTTACATCGTTGGGTATTATTCATAAATTATTTACAAAGCATACACATATTTTTGTTTTTAGGGCTGTTTCTGTTTTTTATCATGCGCTACAGACAGTAGTTTTGGTAATATGATTTAAAACCTTGGACTAGACTCACATCTTTCAATTCTTACTTTATACTAGTTTTTTTCTTTCTATCATTTATTATATATTTCATAATGTTTTTACCTTGTTAGTCTTTTCGTCTATCTGATCACACTACTGGAAACGCGATCGTTAAATTTTCCAAAATACTATTCAACTTCCAACTATATGTTATGCAATTTGAGGAGGATATAAATTAATTTATTCATAAGAGGCGACCATCTATTTACCTCCGTCAGGTAAGTCGTCACGGTCGACGGATGTGAGCACGACATAGTCGAGGCCCCACGACACGATCGCTGCCGCAGTCTTTGTCGGTTCGTCGCGATCGGGTGGCGGTGGTGCGCGCGACGTTTTGATCGAACAGAAGCGGCAGCCTCGTGTGCATGTATCGCCCAGCAGCTGACACACAACATTGAGAAATTCGTCAAAATAAAACCAGAAAATAGATCAGTCAAATAAATAGCACAGTTCGATTTGATCAAACACATTCGACGGCCTTGTGTGCCCAGAAGCTAAACGAAACATCAAGAAATAAATTCAGGAAATAGATAGTGCACGTGTCCCTCAGAAGAAATTCAAGTGTCATCAAGAAATTTGTCAAAATCAAAGCAGAAAATAGATATATCAGTCGGAGCCAAATAACTAAAGTTGGACTCCCATACATCTTCAATGGCAATATTATTCCCATACATTCGTATTTGACTGATCATATTCACTACTCTTTCTATGTACTGATTATTAAAACACGATAAAAAATTATCAAAAGTATCCTTTATTTTATTTCAACACTACTACTTTATTGAAACTATCGAACAGAAAACAGGCGGTTTGTGTGAGGCATACTAGTATGAATGGCTTTGACTAAACAATATTGTTCTAAAACCTTGGATGTTTCAACAAATGCAGGTACGGTATTTGTATGAAAACGGTAGGGGTCATGAAATGTGTGCGCAGTGACCAGCCAGCTAGATTGCGTCATCGCAACCATCCAAGGTTTTCAACACCTATTGGCAATTTATGGAACTTATTTGTTAAAATGATGATTGGATATAAAACGACGTCAGCTACTCCGGAAATGTAGCACAAACATGCGCGTGACACCTTTGAAAGGTTACAATAGTAAGGTTACACCTTTAATGACATCAGCACATTGAAAATGTGTCAGTGAAATTAACTTCAATTTGCTATATGATTCGTAGACTCTTGCCTATTGTAGACAATAACATTTTAATGAAGGTTTACTACGGATGTTTCAGCAGTATTATCAGCTACGGCATGACAATGTGGGGTGGTAGCACACTGGCCAAAATAATTTTTCTATTACAAAAGCGTATTGTACGAACAATTTGAAAAGCACCATACGTAGCACATTGTAAACAACTATTCCAACAATTAAATAAATTGACATGGCCATCAATGTTGATTGTGGAATCGGCGGCCATGATGGTGAAGAGGAAGCCTGAATTGTTTGTGAGGAATGAGGAAATTCATCAGCATAACACTCGCCAAACACGGATGATCCACGTAGAGCAGATGACATCAACCCTAGCCAGGAATGGTCCTAAATTCCTCAGCTCAAAAATATATAACATGGTTCCGGCTAGCATTAGAAGCATAGAGAGAGAGAGAGAGAGAGAGAGAGAGAGAGAGAGAGAGAGAGAGAGAGAGAGAGAGAGAGAGAGGAGAGAGAGAGAGAGAGAGAGAGAGAGAGAGACAGATTCAAGAAAGCTTTCAAGAGCTACCGTATCTGTTAGCCAATCCATACTACTCGGTGGAAGAGTATCTACAGATTGAATGAAAAAGACTGAGATTTAGTTTATCAGAGATTGACAATGGTGTAATAACCGAAACCGGTCTTTCTAATTATTAATAAATCAGTGGTTTTTTGACAATTTCTCAGTCTTTTTCATTAAATATGAATAATTACCACAATATCAACTTCTCAACTACACAAAAAGTATCTACAGAGTGACGACCACGACGCAGCTGCGTTTCCAGTGGCATAACTACAAGGATCAGTAGTCCAGGCAATGAATGCTCAGAAAAGGTTATAGAGGGAAATGTTTGGAAGACAATTTTTGACCCCGCAGTTCTGTTTAGGGTAGTAAGGAGGTGAACATATCAAAAGTCCCCACCCCTACCCACTGTGCTAAGGGGGTGGGGGTGGTTCAAAAGTACCATTTCTGGTTTCTCGCGTTTACCTCGAAAACTATGTATCTTACAGACATAAATGTTATATACAAAATTAGAGCTTACATTATTTCCTACAATATTTTATATTTGTTTCTTCAACTCTAATTCAGGTTGTTGCTGTTCTAAGTACTTTATTCATAAAATGAGAGTTTTATTTTAGGTATTATTGATTTTGAATATATATTTTATAATTATGCTTATCACGATCCCTTTCTAAAAGATAAAATGTATACATTGCATTTTTTTGGTCATTCTCTCATTCCGGTCGTATATTGACAAAAATACTTTTCAACTGAGTTTTATTCTAATAATAAATTAAACACAACACCTTAGTCTGTGTGCTGATTACAGGTGAAAGAGAACTTTAACGCCAATATTCAGTGGTGAATCTTATGATATCATAAATAGACAAGTAGGTCTTATAAATGAATTTATTATAATTAAATAGGCAAATGGATTACGATATCACTAGATAGATGGTGTAACTTATAATTTTTAATTTTATTATTATTGTTCTCAACGTTATCAAAGCAGTATCGTGTTTTTTTTTATGTGATGTTTCTCCATGCGAATTAGTCATTTTAGGTCCTTCCTAGTAGTTTTGTTCAGTACTACATATAGTGTATTATTTTTTAATTTGAATTTATATTCTTAATCTGTAATTAATTATAGTGAGTTGAATTACTATGATAATCTATGAATGATATGTGTAACATCTTAAATCTGGGTAGACTAAAAGCCCTAACAGAAACAGTAATAGGTCTGAAATAAAGTAACTGGCTAATATCGCCAAATAGATAATAACTAAGATAAGATAGCATCAGCTTGTTCTGGCTAAATGGTACAAGAACCTAAAAAGGATTTGAAGGGAGTTTATTGCTCATAAATAGATTATTATATAAAATATTTGAAGATTGAGGTTATGTACATGTATTCACGGATCGGTGACCTAGAGATCGATCAAACCGAAGAACGTAGAATCTGACCAAAACCCCTTGGCAGAGCTTTATTGCAATCAGATGGTGTGCAATATGAAAAAACACCCGTCCACGTGGCTAATTATTAGGTAGCATGGAATTAATATTAATGTATAGAATATTAACTAGCATGCAAAGAGCATAAATAAAAAACCAAATAAAAATAATTTAATGTATTCAGGAAGTAAGAGTTACCAGGCGCATGAATACCGAATAAAATTGCATGCACCAATAGTAAAACGGCAGTTAATAGGCGGCAACTGTAGGCCAGTTCAAAAATATTTCTATATATTTATATAAATGTACTAGTTTTTGTATTATAAGTTTGTATAATCTATGTTATCGATTTGGCTCGAATGCAAAGAAATTATTAATCATATAATCTAAGCAATATTTTGGTATTTTTTGTAAGATCTATTTGAACTTAATGGCGGAGGATTAAGATATTTAAATTTTATGCTAATTTGAAAGTCGGAAAGAGGATCTGTAAAACTTGAGAAGGAAGAACCAGCACTCGCCAGCCAAATGCCACCATAAGAGGACCCCAAATATTTTAGAGCGAAGTACCTTACTAATGATTTTGTAAAAGTTAAAGTTAAAGTAAATTATTAAATTTCTTAAAAGACTTCGTGATGCTATTGTGAAGCAGAAGTCATTTTCATTTTGAATTAAACTTATAACCCCTTGGAGGAGACGATTCCGGCTACCATATTCCCGGACCACATGGAGTTGGATCGACATCGGCGGCTTACAAGAAGATTTTCGACACGTGAGTGATTAAATTTGAATTTAGTGATGGGCGCCCTAGTGCTTCGAATTAATCTGATGATCAAAGCTAGCTCGCCGAAAGGGTTTTATTATAAATTGAGAAATTAATAAGAGTAATACTTGCGCAAGTAAAATTAGTATTAAAGGTATTTATTTGAAAGCAAAATATAGATCAATATTTTAGAAATTCTATTAAATCAAAGAAGTACGAAATCTAGGCTATTAAAACATATGCATATAATATTTAATTTTTTGCAATACAATTTGCGATAATTTATTATAGTTCTAATTCACTAGATGAATGGCTCTACCCATTCCGTCAGGTGCCGAATCTTGCACCCTGAGATAAAAATATATATTCGATACAAATAAATCTACTAAATACTAGAGATTTTAATATATATATATATATATATATATTTGGATTATTAGTGGCTAATTTATCAAGCTGATCTTAGAGCACACATTTTTTGATTGAATTATCCAAGTCGACAAGTATTAGCAAGCGCATATCGCAACTACATGCAACAGAATGCATATGATTTTAAGATAAAGGCACATGGTAATGATTCGTGCCATAAATCTAGAATATAAAGTTAGCCTGTGATATTTTTATTGATTTCAATTATTGTTCTATTTTTATATTATATATTTTTTTTATCGCTCTATATATATTTTTTGCCTCGACTGATCTTTGCATTATTTATGTAATATATGTATGAAACTTTCATGGTGTGCAATTTATTTTTTTATTCCTCAACTCTATAGTATAAGTATCATTTATATATATATTTATTATTTATTGAATTACAAGAGTTATTGGAGAAGCCCATATCTAGGCCTATCAAGATTTTTTAAGACTGAATACTATTAGAAAACCACGACCTAATTATATCAAATCTCATGCTTTACCGACTGATGCCAAGCAGGAGGCTAATCGTTATTTAAAAATAAAGAATAACGTGACATATGTTAATACCGTATATCTAAATTTATTGTGGGTTCCTACACGCTAGTTGAGGAGAATCAATTTCTCTATTTTCTATTTCTTGTTATCTTTTTTATCTTTCATTTTCGTTTTCTTCCCATATATGCTCTTTTCTATCTCTTTTTTTAATTGTGTGTATGCGAGTGTGAATGAAGTTCCAATGAAGCCATGTGAAATCTATACTGATTTTCAATTCCTGATATGCCACCTAGTCATTAATATAAAATTTTGTATATTATATCCTATCAATTATGATGGAGGATGAAAATATATGTGTTCTATTGAGCTCTGTTGAAGAAGTTAATGATTCACATATTTCATCAAGTCATAATTTTACGATCCTTCATCAAAACATTCAAGGGATTAGCAGCAATTTTGATAAGTTTGTTACATATATTAACTGCTGGAAAGTGAGGCCAGCGATAATAGCACTGACTGAGGTGTGGTTGGATACAGATGAGCAGGTGTCACAGTATTTTATTGATGGCTATGAATCATGTTCAAGTGTTTCTTCTTTCACGAGAGCCACTGGCTTGGTTGTTTATTATTCCACTGAATTAGTTGGTTTAAACTGCAGTGTGACGGAATGTAGGGTGGAGGGTGCGGATATTCTTTATCTTCATTGCACCTTATCAAACTACAAATTCAATCTCATTGTGCTTTATCGATGGCATGGCTTTGAATGCGATAGATTTCTTACTAGTCTTGATTCTATTTTAAACGTTCCTTCTGCCTGTGACACTGTTATAATAGGTGACGTCAATATCAACATTTTGGGGTCTGGTGATAACAAAGTTGATGATTATTTAGAAATACTTAGCTATTACGGCTTCGAATCAATAATAGATATACCTACCAGAGTGACTGAGACCACATCATCCTGCATTGATCACGTATTTATCAGATCTCGAAATTTTTCTCATTTTGTAAAATGCGCAGTTATTGAGGATTTAATTGGCGATCATAGAGCTGTATCATTGACAATTCGAGCTAACTTAGAGAATAACTTAAGGAACTCTTGTCAAGATGAATATAAAATAGATTTTGATAAACTGAATAATTTCCTGCTGTCCCATGATTGGGGTGATGTTTTATTCAGTAATGATGTCAACTATAAATTTGATAAATTTCTTGAAGTCTTTGAAAATTACATTGCGTGTTCAAAAGTGAGAGTCGAATCTCAAATAAATTCAACAAATTTAAAGAAGCTTAAACCATGGATAACTGATGGTCTATGTGCAGCAATCCACTCGCGCGATAAATTATTTAAAAAAATGAAAGCTAACCAGAAAACCTAAGGATAAAAAATAATTTAAAAACTTATTCTAGAAAAATAAAAAATTGGATTAAAATTCAAAAACAAAAGTATTATTCTACATTAGATCAAATGCCCCCTCGGTAAAAATGGCTAGTTCTAAATAAACTGTGTGGAAATCCGAGAAAAACTAGATCTCATGATGAATTGAAAATAGAACACAGGAATGAAATTGTAACGGATCCAAAAACAATAGCAAATCTATTTAATGATTTTTTTGTTAACATTGGCAGAGACGTTTTAGCTACTTCTTATGGTGCAGCTGATAATGAAAATGACTATCATAACACCTTCAAGGAAAGAAACCATCAAGCGTCTATGTTTTTTGAAGCTGTCACCTATGATGAACTGTTAATTTACATAAAACAATTAAAAAATGGTACTTCTTCTGGAGATGATCTTATATCTTCTAGAATTTTGAAGGAGGTTGCTCTGACCATTGTTCCCATTCTAGTTGATATTTTCAATTGCAGTCTATCTACAGGAATATTTCCTTCTGGGATGAAGCTAGCAAGAGTGGTGCCAATCTACAAATCCGGTTCTAGATTTAAGTTGAACAATTATAGACCTATATCTCTGCTGTCTGTCTTCTCAAAGATATTGGAAAAGATAGTGAAAAGAAGACTTCTCAATTTCCTCAACTCATATAACTTTTTCTATAATAAACAGTTTGGCTTTCGTGAACGCATGAATACTGAAATGGCTCTTGAAAGATTCATGTCGGTTGTTTTCTGTGGCTTCAACTTCAGGCCAGCGCGCTGTGTTGCAGGACTGTTTTTGGACATTAGAAAGGCATTTGACACGGTAACCATTCAATCTTGTTGAATAAATTATCTAAGGCTGGTATCAGGGGCATGGTTCTGGATTGGTTCTCTTCATATTTGAAGGACAGGCAGCAATATGTATCTATTGGGAGAGTGATGAGTGAGGTTCAGGGAGTGGACTGTGGTGTACCACAGGGTTCCGTCCTTGGACCAATCTTGTTTCTCATCTTTATAAATGATCTCTATTCGTGTGAGTTCAATGGTATGCCTGTGTCCTTTGCAGATGACACTGCCTTGGCATATTGTGGACTGGATGGCCCCAACTTAGAGAGAATGATTCAGGATGATTTGGATGAGCTATTGCTTTGGTTCAGGCACAATAGAATACAGCTCAATCTTACAAAAACAAAATATATATTGTTCACATTAACAACACCATGGACACTGCCTTCTGCACTGAAGTTTCATGGTGCCTGTGATCGGAATGACTGTGACTGTGAGGTCGTTGGTCAGACCAATGCCATTAAATATTTAGGTGTGATTGTTGATGAAAAGCTTAACTGGTCTCAGCATATATCTATCATAAAAAACTATCTGTTACTCGTCCTGCGAAAATTCTATTTCTTGAATAAATTTCTCCCTTTAAATGTTCTTAGGCAGTTATATTTTGCATTTGTTGATCCAAAAATAAGTTATCCACCTATATTTGTCACTTGAAACCATTGATAACGGTGCAGAAATCGATAGTCCGTGTTATAAATAGAAAGGGTAGATATGAACATTCTTTTCCTCTATTTCAGTGCCTTGGATGTTTGCCTCTTAGATATATGTATGTGTTTAAGGTCCTGTATATGTTCTTTGTAATGTCTGGAAACGGTGGTCATACGTTGCTCAGGGATGTTCCCAGCTATCAAACTAGGAGAGTGACAGCTGATTTACTGAGACTTCCCAAATCGTATACCACTTGTTTCCAGAAATCGTTTGTATTTCTTGGCCCCAAGTTTTTTAATAACATCCCAATTGAAATCAAGAGGCTTCAAAATCAACTTGTTTTCAAAAAAAGAATTCTTAGATGGCTCAGAGGTCTTATGCCTGACCATTTAGAATCCTTATTCAATGTTATTTCGTAGTTAAAATGTAATTTTGGTGGCTGGCAATAAGCATTAGTAAGATGAGCTGTTTTTGGAAAGTGTGCAAGGTGTGTGAATGTGAGAGTGAATGGTTGCTAGTCTTTTCTTTCTCTTTTCTTTTTCTTTCTCCTTTTATTCATGCATTTAAAATTAGTGAAGTGATATTCATTCCTGCTTGCAAACGTGGAGTATTGTATACTTCCAGCAGGTAGTATTTTTTATTCCGATTCACAAATTTACCGTATATCTAATAAAACATACCAGTATTTATTTTATTAATCTTCCATTAATTATTTTTTATCTTACTGAGCTGAGTGTTTTGTTTTTCTTATTGATTCTGAATGTGAATATTGTGAGTTTGAATAAATAGAATTTGAATTTGAAAAAAAAAAAATATTCATTTCTCAACTTTCTGTATATCTTTCTAGTTTTCGAGATATCCGCTCTTGAAGATGTGACATTTTATGAAAAAACACTTTTGCCTCCATTTTTTTCAAGTTTTTGCTCTTATAACTTTTTAAAAATCGATGGGAAAAATCCATGCTGATTATAAGCTTATAGAGCATTGAATTCTCTTCAATTTGATGTATAATTCCTTACTTTTACGAATTTCCCTACACCTCTTGCAGCAGCTTTAGTGTTGAGTGTGAAATCTCCACTTTTGCAATAATAGACCTGACAAAGGAATCTGGAGAGAATGTTTTCAACACAACTTTTGACTTTGCAGCTTTGTTAAGACTTTTTAGGAGTAGAACATATCAAAAGTCCCCATTCCTAACTCATGTGCTAAGGGGATGAGGGTGGTTTAAAAGTTGCATTTTTAAGCGTTTTGCTCCCACGCTCACATCTTGAGAAAAATGCGTTCAACCCACATAACTAACCATTCATAAATGAAGCTTGATAAACACTCTACACTTTTTGTTCAGTGGAATAATGTGATATTTCCAACAGTTTCCCAGATATTCGCTCTTGAAGGTGTGTAATTGTTAAAATAACAGGTTTTTATCCAATGTTTTGCTTTTTCAGGGCTTATAACTCTCCAACAATGCATCTTAAAAACTGACGCTTATCGTAGGTTTGTAGAGCATTGAATTATATTTAAAAATGATGTATTATTTCACTATTCCTAGTTTCCCTCTCATTGTTATAGTAGCATCAATGTAGGGGGTGAAATTTTCATTGCTGCAACAATTGATCGTTTGACCATGACATTTGAAGGGGGGTGTCGGTGACACAATTTTTGACTTTGCAGCTTAATTTGCACTAGTTAGTAAGTGAACATAGCAAAAGTGCGCATCTTTATCCCCTCTGTTGAAGGTGTGGAACGGCAGAGTTGACACTTGTTGCAGCAATGGAAATTTCACCCCCAGAATTGAAGATGCTATAACAATGAGAGGAAAACTTGAAATAGTGAAATGATACATCATTTCAAAGAGAATTTGATGCTCTACAAACCTACGATAAGCATCAGTTTTTAAGATGCATTGTTGGAGAGTTATAGGCTCTGAAAGAGCAAAACATTGAATAAAAACCTGCTATTTTAGCAATCACACACCTTCAAAGAGCGAATATCTCGGGAGCTGTTGGGAATATCACAAAATTCCACTGAACAAAAAGTGTAGAGAGTTTATCAAGCTTCATTTCTGAATGGTTAGTTATGCGGGTTGAACGCATTGTTCTCAAGATGTGAGCGTGGGAGCAAAACGCTTAAGAATGCAACTTTTAAACCACCCTCATCCCCTTAGCACATGAATTAGGAATGAGGACTTTTGATATGTTCTACTCCTAACTAGTCTTAACAAAGCTGCAAAGTCGAAAATTGTGTTTAAAACATTCCCTCAAAATTCCTTTGTCAATTGGTCTATTATTGCAAAAATGGAGATTTCACACTTAACACTAAAGCTGCTGCAAGAGGTGTAGGAAAATTCGTAAAAGTAAGGAATTATACATCAAATTGAAGAGAATTCAATGCTCTATAAGCTCATAATCAGCATGGATTTTTCACATCGATTTTTAAAAAGTTATAAGAGCAAAAACTTGAAAACAATGGAGGCAAATGTGTTTTTTCATAAAATGTCACACTGTCAAGAGCGAATATCTCGAAAACTAGAGAAGATATAGAGAAAGTTGAGAAATGAATATTGTAGGAAATTATGTAAGCTTTAATTTTGTATTGTCACAAAGTAAAATTGTGACGAGAAAATAATTAATAATATTGAAAGACGCTCGGCTATCAGCAAAGCTAGCTGACCGCGGAGATAAAGAGGGTACCGATGGCGCACCATCTTTCGCGCATCGAGAAGATTCTTACCGCCTCTGGCTGCGGCTTCATCCTCCATCCCCTCTAATTTGGGAGAGTATATAAACGCCGGACGAGCCCCAGACCACAGCATTCCGCTCCCAACCTTCCTCTCCTGTACAGCTGCCCGTTGGCTGCCGTACGTCCCTGACCTCCTGTCCTTGTACAGCGGCCCGTTGGCTGCCGTACGTGTCCCTCTCCTCTCATCCTCCCAGGGCACAGCGGCCCGTTGGCTGCCGTCCCTTTCCACCTATCCTCCAGGGCACAGCGGCCCGTTGGCTGCCGTACGTCCCTGACTCCTGTCCTGGTACAGCAGCCCGTTGGCTGCCGTACGTCCCTCTCTTCTCATCCTCCCAGGGCACAGCGGCCCGTTGGCTGCCGTCCCTATCCTTCCATCTCCCCAGGGCACAGCGGCCCGTTGGCTGCCGTCCCTATCCTTCCATTCTCCCAGGGCACAGCGGCCCGTTGGCTGCCGTCCCTATCATCCCATCCTCCCAGGGCACAGCGGCCCGTTGGCTGCCGTCCCTATCATCCCATCCTCCCAGGGCACAGCGGCCCGTTGGCTGCCGTCCCTATCCTTCCATCTCCCCAGGGCACAGCGGCCCGTTGGCTGCCGTCCCTATCCTCCCATCTCCCCAGGGCACAGCGGCCCGTTGGATGCCGTCCCTATCCTTCCATCTCCCCAGGGCACAGCGGCCCGTTGGCTGCCGTCCCTATCCTTCCATTCTCCCAGGGCACAGCGGCCCGTTGGCTGCCGTCCCTATCCTCCCAGCGCACAACGGCCCGTTGGCTGCCGTCCCTCCTGTCTATCCTTCCTCTTCCTTCTGTACTGGAGCGGAACCGAGGCCATAAGGCCAATACAAAATTACCTCGAAGTGGTCTCATCAGGAAAGAGAGCGACCTTCACGCTGTCAGAAGCACCAGGAGGTGCTGTCCACGCCAGCTGAGGCACAAAGATGGAAGAAGAGGAACTTCGACTTGCCTCCTTTCCCCGCCAACATTACGACTGAGCTAAGTCATCCAGGTGCAACACCTGGGTATCAATCACCCACCTCTGAAGCTACTCAGGGTGTACGTGATAGTATATAATAGTTATGTCCCTAAGATACATAGTTTTCTAGTTGTATGCGACAAACCAAAAAATGGTACCTTTGAACCACCCTTAGCACAGCGGGTAGGGGTGGGGACTTTTGATATGTTTACCTCCTTACTTCCCTAAACAGAACTGCGGGGTCAAAAATTGTCTTCCAAACATTTCCCTCTATAACCTTTCTTTGACTGGACTACAAGTAGGCCTAGTAGTTTTGCAATAAAATAAATTAATATCTAATATATTATTTCCAGGAGTTCTAATGGGACTATTTCCCCACTCATCCCGACAGAATGAGTAAGGACAGTCAACAGTAGTGACTTGGTTAAAAACTTTTGGTAACGAGCTGGTTTGAAGACGGGATCTCTACGTAAGCACTCTATCCACTAGACCATGGATCACTCCAATTACTCACCATAATGGTAGCAGTTGCTGTTCCATGTTGGCCTCCTCCCCAGCATTCACCAATATTCGGGCAGCGGGCCTCTTCGCATACTGTGTGCAGATTCAAGTCTCTCAACTGCTCCTTGATTCGAGAGAAATTTTTGCCTAAAACAACACCACTTTTACAAAACCAATTCCTCCAAGCTTAGAGAAACAACTTCTTCCACATTCAAAACCCCACCTATTGCAAATATTTTCAAATCCAGAAGACCATGAGGCGATTTCATTAAAATTCAAATTATTTTTAAATAGAAAATGGATCGAAGAAAAATTCCATAAGGAGGATAAACGCTAATTGAATGAGCATAATCGCTCTCATCAGTGGGAGCGCTTTATAAATGGAAACTATTATTTTCGTAAATGATAACAGGATTTTATATTTATTGTTTCCCATTATCAGAAGAGAGCAGTTGCATACAATAGCAATTGAGGGATGGTCTTTCTTCGAGCATTCAGAAGAGTTTGTCGAGAATACTTACTTAGTTACTAGCATAGAATAAAGTTACTAGCATAAAATAAAGTTACTAGCATAAAATAAAGTTACTAGCATAGAATAAAGCAATCTTATAAGTTTTCTTTGCTACTAGGAAACTCTTAACTGAAGAATACTTCTAATATAGTTCGATAGAGAGTAGTATGTAAGTTACATCATTGCAAGTAATTAAAACAAGTCACTTACTATGGACTACCATTTAACATAATTTGATTTATTGTACGAAAATTCATGCAGCATCTACATGTTGGCTCAAATTAGAGGGCCAAAATGTGGCTGCGAAATTAGAGTAGTTACCTTGTGGAATTTCGGTTTTCAGCCAGGTGGCAATCTCAATCTGGTACTGTCTCCTTGGTTACGTTTCAATCGTCCATTGTATGTACTCCAGTCAACTTCTTTATCATTTTTCTCCTTTTCTTGTATAAAGTCTGACAAGTCTGGGCCATTTGCAAGCCTTTCCCTTAGCTTCTCAACAGCCGAATTGTGTTTACATCTGTAACACTTTAATATAATAATACAAAGGTTAGGTAGTGTACAAGCTTTACATGAGAAAACTGATACAACTAGTACGTCTGGACAATGCAATGCATTCAATGCAAGATGAAGCAGGCCATATACGGATAATTCCATGACCTCAAAATTACACACTAAGTTTAGTTAAAAGACTGATTAAAATCTTTAAATTAACAGAAATTAAAAATATAAAATATATTTAATAGGATTCTGTGACTATATCATAGACATTCACTAATATTAGTAGTATTAACAAGAGATCTAGAAATTGAAATATAAATTTTTTTAAATGTGCATGGTATCAGAAGACTAATATTAATGTATAGAGC